>NC_079907.1:16761319-16791894 GCF_024868665.1 Triplophysa rosa | reverse complement strand
CCACGAGGAGGATCCATAAATCCGAAGCCAACAGCAAATCTGAGTGCAGAGGCAGGAGCAGTGAAAAAGGTATCATCAGTCACAAAGATGAGAGGAGACATAATAGCACTGACAAAATGGAAGGTGACAGATCAGAATGCAGGTCGATCAGCGGTGACAGACACAGCAGTCAACACAGCGAACATTATCTTGAGGGCACACTTGAGCCTAAAACACAAAGAAGTGAGACACATTTTAGACATCTTTCTTATAAAGGCCAAGACAGACAAACCAACAAAGTTGTTGATTCAAAGAGCCACCGCACTGAGAAACAACATAAAAAATCAAACGACATAGATAATTTGGAGAAGAGTAATAAAAATAATGACATTGACCGAATGAGTCGAAACAATGAAAAATATGTACCCAAAAAACAGGAGCGCAGGACTCAAAGTTTGGAAAGATTTTCAAGGGATAAACATGAAAACAAGTCTAATAGCCTTGAACAAACTGAGGACGAAGTTATTTCTGAGTTATTGACAGGTGAATTGCACAACTCTACTTCAAAGGCACTGCCTTTGCGACAAAACATAATTCAACATACTTATGCACCCGCCACCAATACTGTAGCACAGTCCTTTCCAATCACACAGCGGAAACTTTTACAGGACCCTGATTCAGGACAGTACTTCCTGGTGGACATGCCAGTACAGGTCAAAACAAAAACTTTCTTCGACCCAGAAACCAAAAGTTATGTGCAGTTGCCGATACAGTCTCCCGAGGGTGCCATACGACAAGCACCGCCATTGGAAGTTATGAACACACCACCACTTGTGCTATATCGTGGCTTTGTTCCTGTGCCTGTCTCATCCATACCTTCACAGAAATCTATTGTCAGGACCACAGGATCTATGAATACCCCTGATGACCTGGATGACTTTGAAACTGGCAAGAAACAAATACAGGGGGACTTTTATCAGGCACAAAAGGTACATCCTTACATCTAGCCTGCATATATATCACAAGAACACACAGAAGAAATTGATAGTGTGAGATGAAAGCACTATTGACCGGTGGATGGTCCAGACATGGAATGTTACTGAATTTAGGGCTTTGCATTACATTTAAACTAAAACAGCTATTACAATCTTTTGTAAAAAGATGAAAGTTTCTTCACTGCGATGCCATTAAATAACCATTTTAGGTTCCACAAAGAATTTACTTAAAGGATTAAAGAATTAACTTAAATAACTATTATTTTCTTATTTTTATAATCTAAATGACGTGTTTCAACTACAAAGAACCTTTTGTGAAACAGAAAGGTTTATTGGATGTTAAAGATTTTTCATGGAACCATTCAGCCAAAAATCATTCTTCTATAGCACCGTGAAGCCCCTTTTTTGTTTTAAGAGTGCAGCATTTTCTATTAAAACTTGCAATATAGTCCAACTAGATTTGTTTTTGTATGTATGCTGTTTATTGTTAATTTAAGACAGAGATTGTAAATGTTTCATTTTTATTAAAGTTAGGCAATAACCTACTGTAGCTCTCTTACTGTTTAAAGCACTAGACTAATTTGTTAAAGTGTTTAAAACAAGAGATAATGGTTTAACTTTGTGCCATATTGAACATACTTTTTTCTTTCACAAGACTGTTTGTCATCACTTGTTACATCTTGTATATGAGATTAGAATATTCTTGTCCATAGGATTTTTCATAGCTGAACAAGTATTGTAAAAATTGAGAGACCTATAGGAGGTGTTTTATATGCGTTACAGTGTCTTTGGCAAATGTGGTTTGCATCACTTTAGGAGATGCTTTTTTTGAAGTGATTTAAAACAATAAAGGGAGCTAGCTTCAAAATAAGAACCATTCCAATAAAAGAATGAACAAGCATTTTAATATGCTCTACACTGCATTATTATTTCATCCAAAGAATCACATCCGACTAAATCTGTTACAGTCATTATGGCGCCGCCAATTGGTGACTAGGAGCAGAGCTGTTGTTCTCATGTTCTCTTTTTCTGAAGTTGGCTATAGAATAAAAAACAATTTTATATTGCATTGTTAACACTTTTATTTATATTTTTGACACCCACATAAACACTTTATTTAAACACTTAAATAACCTTTTTTACGTCAAAATGTACACTCATCGGACGACATCTTGCAATTTTATAACTCAATGGCAGCCACAGCTGCCTGCAACCATGTCGTCATACTGTTTTAGAACAACATTTTCTTCGTCATCAAAGTAGAGGAGGCTTATGGGGTGAAGCACATCAGGTATACAGCACGGGTTACCTGCCTCCTGCGTTAGTTTCAATGCATTCATTATCGATCTCACGGTAGCGTGGTTAGTAGCCCGTAGACCTTCACCCAAAGGAAACGGACATGAACCCGCGAAGTATATGCGTTGTAACCTTTTGGAGATATAATCCACCCAGACCAGCCAATTTTAGTGAAGTCCACATAGAGGTTCTTCCTTTGGCATGTAGTGGTAAACGAGCGCGCTCTCCGGCGCCTGCGCGCTGTTTATTGGGAAAAAAAACTTTTTACAGTTCGAGGAATTTAGGAGATGGGTTGATACGTCGTCCTTAATGAGAGTTAACCGTTATATCAAAATCAATTGTATTTTCTGCAGACGCATTTGTTTTACAGGATTATACACAAACTTATAAATATATTACAATAGGTTTAAGTAGCCTACTATTACCCAATAAGAAACATGTAATTACTTTACAATATATAATTATATTGTATATTGTATAATCATAAATGAGTTGTACCTTTGTGGAAAAGTGCATTTTGGAAGTTCTCTCGTCTGTCATCTGAATATATCACCAAATACGCGTTTTTCTCATCTGACTTCCCATCCACCTGCATACTGGACTCAAACCAATTACCGGATGGTAAAGAAGTAACAATCAGGATGCCGTTATTCGTGCCACTGTTAAGAATCCATTTAGTCACCTGTATTGATTTGTATTTTTTCAGACTGTAGAAGAAACACATTCATTTCACATTAGTTTATTCTTTGGAAAATAACTTACCATTTGTGTTATGTTGAATATTTCCCATCCATATGTGAAGACAGGTAATAATCTAGAGCTTAACAAATTTCCACGCCAAGTTTTTGCTCTGCTGTTCAGCACTTCATAAAGGTCAACCTACAATTTGACAGAATGTTACATGGTTTGTTAATAAAACGATTGGTAACTTTAAACATACATTTAACATATTTGCAAACTTACTTTGTAAAAATGATGTCGCCCCATAAAAGGTTGTGTGTTTCGAAACCATCGGATTTCTGCTTTAATCACCCGCTCGTATTGTCTGAATGATGTTAAATTAAAGAAAGTATATGACCCACTGGACTGTCCTATATAGAAAAGAAACTAAAAGTGTCAGATATACAAGTGCTTAACTTTCATTCTCACCAGCCATACAATTTGCAACCATTACGCACCTTCGAAACTTCTAACAATATTTCCTTCCAGCACGTGTGTGTTTTTAAGCGTTCCGTTTGATTCGGCAACAGCATCGTATAAGTCCATCATGAACTGATGATGCGCCTTCCTATAAGACGCAACATTGCCTTTCAAATCTTTTAACTGGAATATGTCATTCCAGCTGCTCTGCTAGCGTCCGTTACCTGTTGCGTATTTAGATCTGCTGAGGTGAAATCTGACGACACATAAAGAAAATGCCAAGCAAAAATCGCAAAGAGATAAATGATCAAGAATTTCATTGCAGGTCACAATTTTTTTTAAATCAACGTTATACATTCTCCTATATGAATCTGCACCAACTGAAATGCAGCTGAGATAGAGTGGTATAACAGTGCATTCAAACGAACAATAAATTTACACCATAGTTTACACAAGGGTTTGTATGCTCACCCCGCAGAGATAACAGTGAACGGCAACCGTTTAATTCAAACACTATGACTCAAGTTAAATAAACTGTCTGGCTCATATTGCAGTAGCCTAATCAATCAAACTCTTACATTAATCAGCTCCCACCTTTCCATTAATCTAAATGCATTCATTGTCAAAGGTGACACTGCTCGTGCCATTTTAGATATACTGTATGTGCTTTTTTTCTCATACTATATCTTTCGTATCTTAAATATAACAATACATTTGTGTAAAGCAGAAGCTGTGTTGCATGTGGTTTATAAAAGCCACTAAGCAATGACATCAATGGAACACGAAGAGACAAATGTAAAAAATTGCTACAGGTCCGTGTTGATTTTAGCAGGTTGTTGACTGTTATCTGTGCACAGCCAGGTCCCCCATGGTGACAGAAGTAAACGCAGTGACATTATATGACGCAAATGAAATGAAGGGTTTCTCACCTGTGCACCTCCGCCTTTAACTCAACTCAACTCAACAACTTTATTTATATAGCGCTTTTTACAATTTTCATTGTTTACGCACAGTGAAAGTACACATTTAAGATAAAAGAGAAACACAGATCAAATATTAAACAGACTATAAATACCTATATGCAATATTAATTAAGTAAAACTTTAAAATTCTCATCTAAATTCTAATAAAATAATTTATGTGAGGCATTTTAGCTGTTAGCTGTTAACCTTATTATCACTATTTATTTAAAGGGTATGGGAGCCATGCTCCAATTATTATGTCCTTTAATTAACATTTTTATTTACATAATTTATTACAAGTTGCCCACATTCAGTACAGGAATTAGAAATGTATGGTGAAAAGGTGGAATTGAAAGTTATTTCTCTAAATAATCCCATTGACAGGTTTAATCACGTAAAGTCATGTTATATACAGTACATGTCTATACGTTATTACTTTATAGGTACCCTATGGATATGGATTTAAAAGCGATGTGTTTATAAATACTGCAATGCCATATGTAAAGAACTGTAAACATGTGTATTACAATAACAAATTCTGATCATGCAAATGTGATTGTAGGCTGTGAGGCTCACTTATTCCACTAGATGGCAACAGTGACTAAGAAACAACATTCATTTTACAACATCTGCAAATACTTGTTGCTGGGCTGATGTTTGAAACCACAAAACTTACATAGTGCAATGTTTTATCAAATACTCAAAGCTTCTTACAGAATTATCTGTGATACCTCAAAATTCTGTGGTTGGAAAAGACAAGGAGCGGATGCATTTAGGGGGTTTAGAAGGTTGTTTATCTTTCTAAACTATTTTAATTTTGCAAACCGAAAGCACCCTGAAATATGCCCTATATATATCATACGTATATATTATTATATATATATATTAATATTATATATATATATATATATATATATATATTAAAATATATAGTACAATTAAATTAAACATTCTGGTAAAAGTTAAACATTTGGACAAGTCTATGCAGAGACATACTTTAGATTAAGTATTTGTAAAGATGTGTAAAGATGAATGAAGTGTTCCAGGTCTTTTGAGGATTCGTAGAAAGGATTTTTCTGACTAAAAGTATGATGTGAAATTCTTGGCTTTGTCCAGCTCAAACATACAGCCTCTGATGCTGTAAACTGTACTCCTATTAATGGCCTCCCCCTTTTGTTCAACATCTCTTTGGGTCCAAAAGAGAACAGATGGAAGAAATTAAACTAGCACCAAGCCATTGCTGCTGTTCTATTAGATATCTGAAGAGAAAATACAATTATTGCTAAAGTGGAAACATACCACTGGGGGATTATGGGAGGCCTAGTGTTTTATGTTTTCAGAATGATTGAATTTTCTTTGACCTTGGGGTGAAGTGTTTAGGGAGGTGTCTAGGTTAAAGATGGGGATGGAGACCTGGTAGTTTACAGAAGCTGCTGTTTCATTTCTCACATCTCTGCCACTTATTTCTCATTTCCTCATGTGAGAACTTGTTATGCTTATTAATTGGTTAGTTTGTTTGTAAATGCTTTACATTTAGCCACAGTTATTTTAGTTGAATGTAAAAAAAAACAGTATAGGGCATATGTGGGTATAGGTTTTAATAGACAGTCGTTTTTTTTTATAGTTTTAATACTTCAGGTAAGATGGTGAACTCATAGAAAGAGAAAAGAAAAGAAAAGAAAAGAAAAGAGAGCTTTATTGCCAAGTATGTTTGCACATACAAGGAATTTGTTTTGGTGACAGGAGCATCCAGAACACAGAAACAGCAACAACAGTACACAGAGACCATAACTGTCGTGATTCTGCCTCATTTTGTCATGTCTTTCTTGATCTTGTGGCAGAATCTCACGGCAGGATCCCTTGTTATGTGTGGAGAGAGTCATTTTGACCCTGTCGGCCTTCAATACTCTCTCCGGTCTTTGTCTGTGTTCCCGCCCTTTTGTATCTCTTGTTATTGGTTGTTTATTAGTTCATGCCCCACATCTGTTCCCCTTTGAGTTGTCCCTTTATTTAATGCCCCTGTGTTCTCTGTCTTGTGTTGGGTCATTGCACTGTGTCGTGTGGGTGAGTTCTTGTCATGTTAGTTAGTCTAGTTTGTAGTGTTCCTATGCGATGTGTTATTAGTTTAGTCTTGTCAGTTTAGTTAGTCTTGTTCTTGTTCCTCTGTTTTGTTATGTTTACCCCCACGTGGGTCTTTGTTTTGTATTTTGTCTTTGTTATTAAATATCATGTTAACCCCTTAACCGCTGTCTGCACCTGGGTCCTCTCTTCTTGTCTCACCACACCTGAGATCCATGACAGAATGACCCGACCATTCTGGACCCAGCAGACAGAAGGATCTCAGCGGGAGGGGTCGAAGCCGCCGGACTCCCTTCCAGTGTTGAGGCTGCCGGCCTCCTGTCCAGTGTCGGGAGCGCCGGACTCCCTTCCGGGGTTGAGACTGCCGGAACCCCGTCCAGGATCGAGACCGCCGGGCTCCCTTCCAGGGTTGAGGTCGTCGGATTCCCCTCCAGGGTCGAGACTGCCGGTGTCCTGTTCCCACCACGGATCCCTGCCGGCGTCCCAGCTGTTATCCAGGCCTGTTGAGTTGACCCCTTGTCTTGTTTGTTGTGTCTGTCCTTGTTTGCTGCCCAGCCGTCGGAGATCGCTGCCCAGTTGCCAGAGAGCGCTGCCCAGCCTCCGACTTCCCCCTGTCTCGTTGACATCCAGGCCTGCCCAGCCGGTGATAGCCGGCCTCCCAGTCGGCCATCCAGCCGGCACCATGTCCTGTTCAGCCGGCCATCCAGCCGGTGCCATGTGTTGTCCAACCAGCCTTCCAGCTGGCGCCATGTCCAGTCCAGCCGGCCGTCGAGCCAGTGCCATGTACTGTCCAGCCAGCCATCCAGCTGGCGCCACGTGTTGTCCAGCCGGCATTCCAGCCGTCGTCACATACTGTCCAGCCGGCCTTCCAGCCGGCGTCTCGTACTGTCCAGCCAGCCTTCTAGCCGCACCATGTACTGTCTAGCCGGCCATCCAGCCGGCGCTATGGACTGTCCAGCCGGCCATCTAGCCGGCACCATGTACTGTCCAGCCGGCCATCTAGCCGGCACCATGTACTGTCCAGCCGGCCACCCAGCCGGCACTAGGTACTGTCCAGCCGGCCAGGTCTTGTATTGTTATGGTTTTTTCATAGTCTGTCCTGTCTTGTTTGTGCCTTTTGGAGCGTCAGGATATCGCTCCTTAAGGCGGGGGTTCTGTCATGATTCTGCCTCATTTTGTCATGTCTTTCTTGATTTTGTGGCAGAATCTCACAGCAGGATCCCTTGTTATGTGTGGAGAGAGTCATTTTGACCCTGTCGGCCTTCGATACTCTCTCCGGTCTTTGTCTGTGTTCCCGCTCTTTTGTATCTCTTGTTATTGGTTGTTTATTAGTTCATGCCCCACACCTGTTCCCCTTTGATTTGTCCCTTTATTTAATGCCCCTGTGTTCTCTGTCTTGTGTCGGGTCATTGCACTGTGTTGTGTGGGTATTGTCTTGTCTTGTCTTGTCAGTTAGTCTAGTTTGTAGTGTTCCTATGCGATGTGTTATTAGTTTAGTCTTGTCAGTTTAGTTAGTCTTGTTCTTGTTCCTCTGTTTTGTTATGTTTACCCCCACGTGGGTCTTTGTTTTGTATTTTGTCTTTGATATTAAATATCATGTTAACCCCTTAACCGCTGTCTGCACCTGGGTCCTCTGTTCTTCACCGTATACCCATACAATACTAGACAAAGAACTGAACTAAAGAGAGAACTTAAATAAGACAGATAACGAGGGGTAGTCAGGTGATGGGAATTAGCAATGATGTCCAGGTGATGGGAATTAACGTCTTGGTTAGGTATGTAACCTCTGTTCCCTGATGGAGGGAACGAGACTTTGTGTCTAATATCTTCTGACTATTTTTGAAAAGGCCAATGAAATTGGTGAATGAAATTTGCATGCCGGACTCCGCCCCTGATATCCGGGTATAAAGGGGAGACGGATGGTTCATTCATCTTTTGTGCTGAGGAGCCTGAGAGCATCTCTCGACTGTTGCAGCGGGCGGCAAGCATTGTGGCATGAAGGATACAACATCTCGTTCCCTCCATCAGGGAACAGAGGTTACATACGTAACCAAGATGGTCCCTTTCTGTCGGCCATCGACGTTGTGTCGAACCGACAGATGGGGCAATATCTAGCGAAGCGATGCTGACTGGCCTAGGCATGTCAGACGTGAGCGCTAGCGCGAAATTGTAACCATCCAGTGGAGAGGTAGGGGGTCCCAGAAATTTGGAAAGGTGGGAAACCCCTGCCACCGGCCGTCACAGGCGGAGGCCTTGTTTCTCTAACAGCGAGAAGCCGCCCGGCACCGTAAGGGCCACTGGGGAAGCGCTATTTCCTCACTGAGGAAACGTGCTACGGAGGCCACTTCCTACCATAGGGAGGAGTTTAGTTGAGACACCAACATGGTCTCGCCGGTAGGGGAGAACACATGGGAGGAATGTGCGGACTGAAGGGAGTACCGCAAGGTGGAGGTCCACCTAGGGGAGGTCATAGGTTACCAAGATGGGAACCAGATCATGAGGATACATCAGACCGAACCACCCTGCTGGGGGGGTTACTTTGTGAGGGGCACTAAGTCCGGTTAGAGCTATACGCTAGATATCAGCTGATACCCGGCCTATGGAGCCTGCCACCAGGAAGTGCTTAGTGATGGATGGAATGCCTATTTTCGCCTGGTGGGGGAAGAAGGGAGGCGGAAATAGCGCACTGACCCACCTAGGAGGGGGAAGGCACTTTCGCAGGTATACGCCCTACCGGTTCCACGCGGAGGCTGTAGAACCTCACAAAGGTATTGGCCGTAGCCCAACCCGCAGCTCTGCAGAAGTCTGCCAGAGAGTTGCCCTGCGCCAGTGCCCAGTGCTCACTGCTAGCGGGCACGGGCGGCCTGGGATTGGTACGCCATAGCGACAACGTCCGCGATCCAGTGCGCCAATCTCTGTTTGGAGACAGCTCTCCCCTGATGCTGACCTCCAAAACAGACAAAGGGCTGCTCAGAGCTCCTAAAGCTCTACGTGCGGTCCAAGTAGAGGCACAGCGCGCATACTGGACACAGCACGGATGGGGTTGAGTCTTCCTCTTCCCACTCCAGGGAGCGCCTGCATGTTCACCACCTAGTCCCGAAAGGGAGTGGTGAGAACTTTGGGCACGTAACCGGGCTGGAATCTCAGGATAACGTGAGAGTCTCCAGGCCCGAACTCTAGGCAATCAGTGGACACGGAGAGTGCTTGTAGATCCCCTAGCCTCTTGATGGAAGCGAGCGCCACCAGGGGAGCCGTCTTCATCGTAAGAGAAAGAGCGGCATCTCCTAGGGGCTCGAAAAGGGGGGCCTCTGGAGGCCCGCCAGGACCGTTCTAGGTCTCAAGAGGGTACGGGGCGCGGACGAGGCGGATTGCGCCTTCTCGCGCCCCTTAGGAAGCTAATGATCAGGTCGTGCTGTCCCAGAGACTATCCAACAACTGGTTTGTGATGAGCGGCAATGGCTGCTGCATACATTTCAGTGTGGAAGGGGAGAGATTACTCTTGAGTCTCGTAGGACTCTTTTAGGAAGGACAACCCGTTCCCGATCGAGCAACTCCGCGGGTCTTCTACTCGAGAAGAGCACCACTTAAGGCATACAGTTGCCTAGTGGCAGGGCCCTAGCCTGAGTGATGATCTCAAGCACCACCAGGGGTTAGGCCACTCAGGATCTCCTCGTTCCGTCCAGGAGCCAGACATGGAAGTTCCAGAGGTATTGCTCGGATGCCACAACGTGCCCTTCCCCTGCGAAAGAAGGTCTTCTTCAGGGGGATCGGCCAGGGGGAGCTGTCGTCAGGAGCATTAGCTCCGAGAACCAAGTGCGGTTGGGCCAGTACGGTACAACTCGTAGCACTTGATGCTCCTCTTCCTTGACCTTGCACAGGAGCTGTGCAATGAGGCTCACTGGGGGGAAGGCGTACTTCTGCTTGCCCCGCGGCCAGCTGTACGCTAGGGCATTCGTGCCAAGGGGGACCTCGGGCAGGGAGTACTATAGCGGGCAATGGGTGGTGTCCAGGGAGGCCAACAGGTCTACGTCTGCTTGCCCAAACTGCACCCAGTGAGCTGGACTGTGTGGGGGGTGGAATCACCACTCTCTGCGAGGCGTCGACTGACGAGAGAACGCATCGGCTGTCTGGTTCAGGTCGCCTGGGATGTGTTTGGCTCGCAGTTCCCCTGTTGACTCCATAGTAGGAGGCGTCAGGCGATGTGTGGTAACTGTCGTGAGCCAATGCCACCCTGATGGTAATATACGTACCTGATGGTAATTGTCCTGCACGAGAGGTTGCATCCTCTTCAGTGCAAGCAGCAGCCAACAACTCCAGGCACTTACCTGACACTGCGTGCCCGTTGCACACAGCACCCCACCCCTGCAAGCGAGCTTGGCCCTTGACACCAGATATGCCGAAAGCTTACGAGCGAGACGGGGCGCGAACGGTCTGCGAGTCTGTGGCTGATGGATTAGCACTCATGATAACCCCCATATCACCCTCGCTGCTCGCCTTGGCAGACGGCAGGGCTGAAGCCGCTGCTATCATGGGACGGGAAGCAGATGAGGTGGTGGCTGGGTCCATAAGAACACAGCCACCCGTGACCGCAATGTCTGGATCGTCATCTACCCGCAGTGCTGGCAGGACGTATTCATGAACGTTGCCTCAGCGTGCCAAAGCACTTGAGACAGACGTCGTGTCCATCCCCCTCCTCTATGAGAGTGTGGCACCCATGAGAACAGTGGGACATGCCACGCTGGAGAAATTTGCTCTTTTAGAAAATAAACACCTCTGGAACTGCCGAGACGCCCAGGGAAAGTCACTGCCGAGGGACAATCCGCTGCACTACGTCGTAAGGATCCAGAAATTTGAGTGAGTCTTGTCATCAAATGCGAAGGCTCCGAAGAACAAAAGGTGAATGAATGCAGCACGCTGTCTGCCCTTTATACCCAGATATCTGGGGCGGAGTCCGGCATGCAAATTTCATTCGCCAATTTCATTGGCCTTTTCAAAATTTGTCAGAAGATGTTATGTTCTCAAGTCAAACCCCATCTGTCGGTTTGACACAACGTCGAGGGACTGACAGAAAGGGAACTAAAGATGTCCAGATGATAGGGATCAGGTGAGATGGGTGCAAAGGATTATGGGAAGTGTAGCCCAGTGGTAAATGAGTGCAGACAGTGGACCATGACAGTACGCCCCCTCCCAAAAAGGCACGACCTCGCCCCGTAACAGATCCAACAAAGCAGGGTGGGTGGGGATCAGGAGGGGGACGGACCTCAGGTGACGACAGGTGGTGAAGGCAGGCAGATGACCAAGGTGGTGATGAAGGTGGAAGGAGCCACGGTGGAGACAGAAGGGAGTTGGAGCAGGAGGAGCCAGTTGGGACCCAGGCCACAGCCCGAAAGGGGACCCTCGGAGGAGCCGATAGAGGGCAGAGACATGGAGGGGGAAGAGCAGATGACTTCAGGGGGCTGACTGACGTAGGCCACGCAGGTGGAGGTGGAGCCTGAGGCGGAGACGGAGAGCCAAAGAGCCAAGGTGACGGCGAGGATCCAGAGGTCCAGGGTGGAACCGATGGCTCAGGCAACCGAGGCGGAGACGGAGATCCGGGAGTCCATGGTGGAGCGACTGAGCGACCAAGGTGTAGCTGGAGGGAGGAGCCCAACAGAGCTGGTGGAACAGAGCAACGAGGCACAGCCAAAGGAGTAAAGTCCATAGGCGATGGTGGTTCGACGGCCGACCAAGGCGGAACCGGAGGGATGAGGGAGCCCGGTGAAGCTGTTGGACGACCGGGCGACGGTGGAGATGAGGGAGCTTGGAGCCGAGGTGGAGCCATGGGGTCGATGGTCCGAGATGGAATCGGGGACTCAGGGGATGAGGACAGAGATGAGGGATCCTCCAACCACGAAGCTGATGGAGACTGGCAGCCCCATGGCGATCCCACACCACCAATGGTTGGCTGAGGATGAGCAGAGGGTCTGGCAGCATGCAGCGGCTGAAGTGGTGATGCTGACAGGGAATGAAGAGGTGGGAGAGGGAGGCTGGGTGGGAGTTCAGGCTTCCTTGGGGATTCTGGGATGGTGTGCGCTGCCCACAAACACCATATTGCGACTCCCAAATTTACACACGAGTCCAGTATACTCTCACCCTCAGCGGTGATGCAGTGGGCGGGGCTTTCCTCCGTGCCCTTGTTCTCCACAATTTCATTCACCATCGTGCCGGATGTAGCCGGCTCTCGTACCTGGTCGGACGTGTAGCGAGGCTCTGGCTCTGGGGCAATCCTCGGCTCAGTCGCACCTGATGGAGATGGCTCATGGGTTTCGGCAGGCTCTGGCTCTCCGTCCGTGGTGGGCTCAGGCACAGCGGGGTGTAGTAGGGCTGGGCTCTGTGTACAGAGTGGGGCTGATGAGCGGCAAGCTGTTACTCACCAGCACCCATTCCACAAACTCGGTGAAACTCCCCCGAGGACCATCTCCGGACAACCGTGCTCTGCATGCATCGTTCAGGCCTTTCACGTAGAAAGTACAGAGGCAGTCGACGGGTAGTGGGTATGACTGGATAGTTCCACAAACAGTCTTGTATGGTCCTCGAGGGAAATGTTCCCTTGCTACAACAGTAGAAGGAGAATGGCCGGGTTATCCATGACAAAAAATAAACTAAACTAAAATTTTTACAGAAAACAAAAACGGAAACAAAACGGTTTTAAAGGGAAGACGCTCACACTTTTCTTTAGGCCAGGTATTCTGTAACGGTTCGTGCAGGGAACACTCGAGAAACACAGACACTTCAATATAGTTTAATATAATCCAAGGAGACACAGGAAAAAGCACAACACCATACAGACATACAATACCAGACAGAGAACTGAACTAAGGAGAGAACTTAAATAAGACAGATAAAGAGGGGTAGACAGGTGATGGGAATTAGCAATGATGTCCAGGTGATGTGAATTAACAAAAGATGTCCAGATGATAGGGATCAGGTAAAATGGGTGCAAAGGATTATGGGAAGTGTAGTCCAGTGGTAAATGAGGGCAGACAGTGGACCTTGACACTTACACACATTTTCAAAACGTTGCCTTTTTTTCAAAACTTTACACATTGCATTTACCATAAAGTTATACTTTTGGATATATCATATACACACAGTTATTCAAAACCTAAAGCTCTTCTTTCATGAGCTCCTCTGTACATTTCTTTACAAGATTGAAAGAAATTGGCAGAGAGATGTTCAAATTCACTGTAAAAACAAAAGCAGATTGAAGCCAAACTTTTTATTGCCTGTGTGTATTTATTTGTTTTGCTGGTTGTGAATACAGTATTACTGGACACAGTACGAAAAGTAAACAATGTATTGCTGAGGGACTCACAGCATTTATGTTCGCAAAAATTGTGGCATCATTAAGGATATGGTTGCGTATATTTCACTAATTCTAATAGCATTATTGGCCAAAACCAAATTCACGATAGCTGTCTCTTTCTCTTCAGTGAACACCATGAAACCTTCGCCTTTCCTCTCTGTAGAAGATTCAGGAACAGTGTGAGTGTGTGCCATAAACTGTAACATAATATACTATTTTTTACAATATGCAGAATGTCTTCTTACAGTCGGCTGTACTGTTGTACGGTGTGATTCCTCACCAGACTGTGACCAATGAATGCAAGGGTACTACTGTAAAATATATGTATTATAGCCTACTGTTTGTTATGCTGACATACCTATTGCAGTATGTGTATATTAGAACATGTGTACATACAGTAACAGTAGATTGTTACATACCTGTTCTCATTTCTAAAGGTTTGAATTACACCTGCCATTGTAAATCGACTCAAATTAGGCTGGACTCTCTGTATAGCCACTCTCGTTGTTACAGTAAACCATGTGTGGCAAGGGGGCGTGGTTCAGCGAGGACGGCAGCGGGAGAGAGAGTTGGGAGACAAGCGGTAAGTGAGTGGGGTGAGTGCAAATGACGAACACCTGTGTCCTATTCCAGTAACTGGCCTGGGGAGGCTTAAAAACCAGCAAGGCAGCAGAGCAAGAAAAGAGAGAGACGGATGCTACCACAGAGTGCTGAGGAGGACGTCGGGAGAAAGACGGACCCAAGAAAGTTCTCCAGTTATTGGGACTGTTTTGTTTATGTTTGAAAGCGCATGTGGCGCAACGTCGAGTGACGACTAGTACGGAAATAAAGTTTCCAGTGGTAGTAACTCCGATCCCAGCCTCTTCCTTCCTGTGTATATTGAACATTGTTACACCATGGTTTATCACATGATCAATGACTGTAGCACAAATCTCATTCGAGACCACTCTTCTTATCCTCCTCCTCTTCCTCTTCCTCTTCCGACTCGTCCTCCACTAATTCGAACTCTGCCCCGTCCTCTGGCTCTCCCTCCAACTCCCCTTACTCTGTCTACATTGTTCGCATCCAAAACCTATAACTTGACCCTTGGCCTATTTATAGGCCTCTTCTAAAGTCATGATTGGTTGGTGTTCATCACCACCGTTGCATACTGTTTTGCACCATTTGCCTAGCCGGGGGGCTGCTTTAGAATTTTAAAGTTTTACTTAATTAATATTGCATATAGGAATTTATAGTTTGTTTAATATTTGACCTGTGTTTCTCTCTCCTTTATCTTACAGTTTTTTTCAATTGATAAAATCCCTTTGACCAATCTGTAGGCACATTTTCAAAACTCGAAACACAATTAGTACAACGTCCGTCTGTTGTGACCTTACCATTAACACAATTCATGTTCTTTTCACACAATACTCAGTCAATTAACACGTTTCTAAAATGCTTACATGTTCTTTTCACACAAGTTTACCCCATGCCAAAATTATGGATCTTTCTTATCGTTTTTGCAAATGCTTAAACACAGCATGACAGAAATGAAGACCTAATGTTCCAAACCCTAAATATAGTAAAAAAACTCTTCTTCTTCTGCAACAACAGCAGCTTACAGTAAAATACCTCATAATAATTTTCTACTTAGTGAAAATTGAAAAATAGCTGATTCTAATCTCAATCTGAGACATAGCTAGATGTTGAAGTCTTTTCATTACATAATAATGAGCATCCAAATGCTAAAGATCATATAGATTAGAACTGTACTTTTTCTGTGCATTTTTTTTTTGTCTGTTATGTTGTTTTATTTTTGCTACCTTTGAAACAAAGGGCATGCATTTTTATCACTGACAGCAATTACATAGTGCTAATAAAGCTTTTACTGCAGCAGTGCACTTACTTTTTTGTACATTCTACTGATGATTCCTTCACTACATTGTCTTCTGTAAGCTTTTGGAAAGTTTTGAAAGTTTGTGTTTTCATGGAGATATTGGACAAAGAGTGTTTTGGCAGAATGAAAGTAAAGTTTTTCATCATATTTTTTTAGTTTAAATTGTTAAAAATTAACAATTAACAACTAACTAACATAGGAGCTATCATATGGTTTTTTTTCCCGATTTCTCAGTTGGGTGTGTGAGTCACCAAATCCAACTTTATATAATCTAATCCATAGCACCATATTTAAACTGAAATTACAATATCAGCGAGAGTAATTGAAAATTATGATTTTTTTATAATTGTGCATCAATTTTAAATATATCTTTACATATGTATTATCTATAATAGAAGGATGGTTAGATGAGGGATGGCTGGATGCTAGATGTGTGGATATCTACAAATGTACAAACAATATCCACCTTTAGTTTATTGCCAGAAAATTCCCAATGAACCACACCCCCACCCACTTTTGCTTTACTGTAATTGTTTGGTAACTTTTGCAATTCTGTCACTTTTGCTGTACTGTAAGGTAACTTTTGCACTTCTGTCACTTTTGTTGTTATTGTATGGTAACGGTAGGTTCTAGAAACAAACTTTAACTGTTCATTGGTAGCAGAGGCATAGGCGTAATTTGCGGGTGGATGGGTGGTTCATGTCCCCACCACTTTTTGCCAAAGTCAGTTTTGTCCCCACCACTTATTGTAAGAAATAAAAAATATGGAGCGTCTACTTACCGTGCAAGTAGCCCGCTTTGTAAGCAGAGGCTATACTAACTCCGCCCATAAGTTTCAGATAGGAATAGACAAAATGTAAGAAAGGCGCACGAAGCTTAATTGCTCCGGTGGTATAGAGCGTAAAGCAAGTGTTACTTTATGACGTCGTGGGTTCGCGACTGCTGTTTGCTGAACTTTTTCCCTATCACATATCAGATTGTAAAGGTATTTATTTTTAATAAAATGATGAAAATATTTGAAAATGGCTGTTCAAGTCATACATGTACCAAACATTTTGCTCTTAATTGCACGTTGGTGCTATATATTCGTCCTTATTGTTCTTGACATGCGGTTGCTATCGCCTATTGCAAGATTAATTACATTTTGATACTTGATAGAAAAATCCAATAAATGGAAAAAGTCACAACTTTGTAGTTTCATGAGTTCAAAACAAAATTTAGAAAGTTTGTTGTATATTTGTAGCCTATCAGGCAATTTCCCCTGTATACTTGAATCGATTTTTTTTATGTCAAAAATCATTAGGATATTAAGTAAAGATCATGTTCCATGAATATATTTTGTAAATTTCCTACCTTAAATATATAAAAACTTTATTTTTGTGAGTGGATGGTGGTCTGCCACAGTGCCCCTGATTAACAACTTCAAAGGCAATTTTCTCAATATTTTGATTTTTTTGCGCTCTCAGATTCCAGAGTTTTAAACGGTTGTATCTCAGCCAGATATTGTCCTATTCTAACAACTCATATATCTATAGAAAGTTTTTATTCAGCTTTCAGAATATGTTAAAATCTCAATTTCGAAAAATTGACCCATAAGACTGGTTTTGTTGTCCAGGGTCACATATTACTTGTCATACGTCTTTCGCACTAACGTTACGCCACTGGAGCCGTCGATAAAGCGGCGCAGTTTTTATACTGTTTTCTAGAGGAGTCACCTACATGTTTCGCGCTTGTGACGTCCATGAATATTCCCAACGAGTTCTTAAAGAAACAATTTATTAAAGTATTGTTTGTGTCGTCTTTGTCCCCACCACTTTTCAAAACAAAGTTACGCCACTGAGCAGAGGTGTGTATATTGTTTGTGCAAAAATATATTTAATCAAGCTCAAATATTTTTTGAAAATACCAAAAAACATTACATTGTACCCCCACTCTGCCCCATCAAAAATGAATCCACACAGTGGAATGGTGATACAAAAAGAAAAAGACAAAACTATTTTACAGCACAATAGAAAAAAAGTGTTTACAGCTGACTGAATTATAAAAAAAATGACTTTCATATTGTATGTTCTATACAGGTCGAACTGAAACATGCAATGCAGTTTTTGTAATGTCATTACAGTTTTTCTCAATTGCTTAAACACATTTCTTGAAATTATGCCTCGTATTCTCAAAACAGTAAACACAAATCCATAACATCTCACCCAATTCCCCCAAAATCCTATATTCAGGTCAAAATGAAGCTCTCTTCTCAAAACCATTCAAACTTCAAAAAAACAAACTTTTCCTGCAGACATGACTTACATGCCCTCAAAATCACTCACACTGCAACATAGTCTTAGACATTGGTGAGATCAATTCAAAACACTGTTACTAAAACTCTTAGTGGGATTCAAGAATAATTTGACAGCTTAGTGTTTATTAGAATATACAACATAAAAGAGTGCACATAGAGCAAAGTGCAAGAATGAGCTTTAGGAAAAAAATAAAAAATAAAACATTACACACAATTAAAGTAAAGTAGATGAAGATGATCTTACAAGACAAGAGAAGTTCAAAAACCAAAGAACAATATAAACTGGTCATGCAACACAATACGGTACACAACTGCACAAATAACATTTACATTGAGGAATTTAGCAGATGCTTTTATCCAAAGCGACTTACAGAGACAATAAAGGAAACAATACAGTGAAGCGATTTGTCAATAGGAGGCAATGTAAAAAATATGGCATCCTCTGCACCTTTGGCCTAATTTTGTAAAAGTATTCCGTATTTTCTGCAAAAATTGTGCTACAGTTTACTGGATACAGAATTGAGAAATTTCTCTCATATAAAGTGTGTTCTGTAATTATACTGTATGTTTACAGTAAGTAGTATAAAGCCCAGTAGATGATTCTAGGATGCACAATTACCTGTGCTCCTATTGATATTATCCTGAGATTCTGATTGGTGTGTCATCAGTTTTGCAACTGAATGTTTACTAATGAACAAATGTGTGCTATTTGAGTTTACATATTGACACTTCAGTTCATTATATTGTGTGTTTGTGTTTTCTGAATGAGAACATGGTTAAACCTTTGCAAATTGAGACTATTTGTGTGTGGGGGTTGTACAAGTTGGTTTATTGTTCGGAGAATGTGTTTATAGTTGTCAGAAAATGGTGAGTTGTTTCATGAATTGTGTGTTAGCAATCGAGAAAAACTGTAATTGTTAGCATTTTGACAGTCTATGTGTTATGATTGACTATATGTTCCTGGTATATAGAAAATGTCTTGGTTAAGGATGTAACCTCAGTTCCCTGATGGAGGGAATGAGACGTTGTGTTGAGCCGACAGATGGGGTTCGCTCTTGAGAACCTATCAACTTCTGACTAGTTTAGAAAAGGCCAATGAAATTGGCGAATGAAATTTGCATGCTGGACTCCGCCCCCGGATATCAGGGTATAAAAGGGAGACGGCATGCTGCATTCATTCACCTTTTGGTCTGAGGAGCCTGAGCATCCCTCGACCGCTGCGGCAAGCGGCCAGCGTTGTGGCAAGAAGGACACAACGTCTCTTTCCCTCCATCAGGGAACTGAGGTTACATCCGTAACCAAGACGTTCCTTTTCTGTCGGTCTCTCGACGTTGTGTCGAGCCGACAGATGGGGTTCCTATGGAAAATGCCACAGCGCTGTGCCACGTCACCATCTCCAGCGGAGTGACGCTGACTGGCCTGGGCGAGTCAGACGAGCGCTAGCATGAAATTGTAACCGTCCAGTGGAGAGGTAGGTGGTCCCAGAGCTTTTGAAGAAAAGGTGGGAAGCCCCTGCCACCGGCCGTCACGGGCGGAGGCCTTGATTCTCTAACAGCGAGAAGCCGCCCGGCACCATAAGGGCCACGGGATAAGCATTATTCCCCCCTGGAGGAAAAACGCTACAGAGACCACTACCTACCAAGGGAGGAATTAGTGGAGACACCAACATGGTCTCACCAACAGGGGAGAACTCATGGGAAAAATGTGCGGACTGAAGGAGTTAACCGCAAGGTGGGAGTCCACCTAGGGAGGTCATGGGTTACCGAGGTGGGAACCATTCATGAGGATACATCAGACGGACCGCCCATGGGGGGGTTACCACGTCTGGAGCACTAGGTCTGGTTAGAGCTATGTGGTAGATAACTCAACTGTTCCCCGGCCTAAGGGGGCAGGGCTGCTCTGCCCAGCCTGCCCCCAGGAAGGTGCTTAGTGATGGATGGAATGCCTGTTCTTTACCTAGTGGGGAAAGAAGGGAGGCGGAAATAACCTAAGGAAGGGCTTTCGCAGGCGTACGCCCTACCGGCTGCCGGTCCTACATGTTGCCTTGCAGGACGCGGGCTCACACTGGTTCCATGCGTAGGTATTAGAACTTCGCGAAGGAGTTGGGCGTAGCCTAACCCGCAGCTCTGCAGATGTCTGCCAGAGAGGCGCCCTGAGCCAGTGCCCATGGGGAGTGCCTCACTCCTAATGGGCAGGGGCGAACTTGAGATCAGTATGCCATAGTGATGGCATCCACGATCCAGTGTGCCAGCCTCTGTTTGGAGACAGTCCTTCCCTTCTGCTGACCTTCAAAACAGACAAAGAGCTACTCAGAGCTTCTGAAGCTCTGCGTGCGGTCCAAATAGAGGTGCAGTGCGCGTACTGGACACAACACGGATGGGTTTGGGTCTTCCTCCCCAGTGGGGAGTGCCTGCAGGTTAACCACCTGGTCTCTAGGGGGAGTGGTGGGAACTTTGGGCACGTAGCCGGGCCGGAGTCTCAGGATAACGTGAGAATCACCGGGCCTGAGTTCTAGGCAATCTGTGGACACGGAGGGTGCTTGTAGGTCCCCTACTCTCTTGGAGGTGAGCGCCATCAGGAGAGCCATCTTTTTCGTGAGGTGAGAAAGAGCGGCAGCTCCGAGGGGCTTGAAGAGGGGGGGCCTCTTGAGGCCCGCCACCTAGGTCACAAGAGGGTATGGAGCGCGGATGAGGCGGTCGCCTTCTCGCGCCCCTTAGGAACCTAATGACCAGGTAGTGCTGTCCCAGAGGCTTCCCGGCAACTGGGTCGTGATGAGCGGCCGTAGTGGCTACATACACTCCCAGTGTGGAGGGGAGAGAGGTTACTCTCCAGTCTCTCTTGAGGAAGGGACAGCACGTACCCTATCGAGCAACTCCGCGGGTCTTCTCTTCGAGAAGATCTCCAGGACGAGAAGAGGCTCCACTTATGGGCATATAGCCGCCTAGTGGCCGAGGCCCTAGCCTGATTGATGTCCCAACCACGCAGGGGGTGGGCCACTCAGGATCTTCGCGTCCCGTCCAGACATGGAAGTTCCAGGGGTCTACCTGGGATGCCGTTACGTGCCCTTCCCCTGTGACAGAGGGTCCTCTGTCAGGGGAATCGGCCAGGGGGGAGTTGTTATCAGAAGCACCAGCTCTGAGAACCAAGTCCGGTTGGGCCAGTAGGGCACAACTAGTACCACTTGATGCTCCTCTTCCCTGACCTTGCACAGGGTCTGTGCAATGCGACTCACTGGGGGGAAGGCGTACTTCCGCTTGTCCTACGGCCAGCTGTGCGCAAGGGCATCCGTGCCGAGGGGTGCATCGGTCAGGGAGTACTAAAGCGGACAATGGGTGGATTCCGGGGAGGCAACAGGTCCACCTGTGCCTGGCCGAACTGCTCCCAATGAGCTGGACTGCGCGGGGATGGAGTCGCCACTCTCCACGAGGCGTCGACTGACGAGAGAGCTCGTCGGCTGTCTGGTTCAGGACGCCTGGGATGTGTGTGGCTCGCAGGGAGCTGATCACCTGCTGACTCCAAAGGAGGAGGCGTCGGGCGAGTCATGTTAGCTGCCATGAGCGAACGCCACCCTGACGATTGATATACGCCACGGCTGCTGTGCTGTCCGTCCGGACCAGCACGTGCTTGCCCCGCACGAGAGGTTGTAACCTCCTCAGTGCAAGTAGCACAGCCCACAACTCTAGGCAACTCTAGCAAACCCGTTGAACATCTCAGCTGGTAGGACGGGCTCGATCGCTCCCTTCGCCAGAAGGGTGGCAACCTCGGCCTAAATCACGGGCGCATCCCCACCTCTGACTGAGGTAGAGAGGATGCCCTGAAACTTGGGAGGGCGTCTGTCGAACTGGATCGCATAGCCGAGACGGATCGTCCTCCCTAGCCAGCCTGACGGCCTGGCAAGCTGAGCAAGCTCCCAGGAACCGAGACAGGGGGTCTAAGGGTTTGATCTGCTTCATTGCCCCCGCGGGGGGTGGTTCGATGGCCAGCAATACGGATCCCTTGCTGGAGGAGGGCCCCCGGGGAGGAGATCGGCTCTGCTGTTTTTCCTGACTGGCGATTGCGCAGCTCTGCGCAGTCTGACTGAGAGGGCTGAGGGCTGGTGTTTACACTCAACGTTGTGCTTCACCATGGCGCAATGTCGAGTTGCCGTCCACCGCCGTGCCGAGGGTGGGAGCGGCTGTAATGACCCAGAGAGAGAGGAAACTCTTTTTATGAGTCACCGACATCCTGTCTTGTCTTGTCGACGCCCAGCCCTGCTTAACCAGTTGCCCAGCCGGCGATCCAGTCCGTGTCCTTGTGTGGACTTTTGTGTTTTGCCCTTGTTTGGAGACTCCCCCCATTGGACTCTTGTTAGCCCCCCAATTTTTTATGGTTATTGTTTTATCATGTTGCCCTGTTTTTTGTTAATGTCACAGTCTGTCTTGTCTTGTTTGTTCCTTGAGGAGCGTCAGGTTGCCGCTCCTTAAGGAGGGGCTTCTGTCATGGTTCTGCCCCATCTTGTCTTGCTTTTCTTGATCTTGTGGCAGAGCCATGTCAGAACCTCTTTTTTAATGTGGAGAGAAGCATTTTGGGCCACTTGGCCTTCCACATGCTCTCTCCAGGTCTCGTCATTGATCCTGTCCTCTTGTTTCCGTTAGTGCTCGTTATTAGTTCATGCCCCGCACCTGTCCCCTCTTGATTTGGTCCCTTATTTAATGCCCCTTTGTTCTCTGTCCTGTGCTGGTTCATTGTGTTATCTGTCATTCGTTTCATATGATGAGTTCGTGTCTTTAGTCAGTGTAGTCTAGTCCAGTTATTTGTATTTAATGTCAGTGTTTATCTCAGTCTAGTGTAGTTAGTCTGTGTTCCTGTGTGTCTGTCATGTTTATATCTTTGTTGTTTTACCCCCTCGTGGGTTTTTGTTTTGTTAATTATTTATTAAAGTCTCGTTAACCCCTTACACGCTGTCTGCACTTGGGTCCTCTGTCTGTGTCTCACCACCACGTTCATGACAGAAATTGGCAGAGAGATGTTTAAAATTCACTGTAAAAACAAAAGCAAGATTGAAACCAAACGTTTTATTTCCTGTGCTTATTTATGTTTTTGCTGGTTGTGAATACAGTATCACTGTACACAGTACGACAAAAATAATCTGTTGTTGAGGGACTCGCAGCATTTACGTTCGCAAAAATTGTGGCATCATTAAGGATATGGTTGCGTATATTTCACGAATTCTACAGTTTTTTTCAACTGCTTACACATTTTCAAAACGTTGCCTCTTTTTTTTCAAAACTTTACACACAAATCCAAGAATTGCACACACAAAATGCCTCGCATCTCTTGCAAATCGAAGCACTACATTCAAAATATCACAAACACATTTCAAAAGCAAACATTTGTCTTCTGTTGCAAACACCTTTACCATAATGCTATATTTTGGGATATATCATATACACACAATTATTCAAAACCTAAAGCTCTTCTTTCATGAGCTCCTCTGTACATTTCTGTACAAGATTGAAAGAAATTGTCAGAGAGATGTTTAAAATTCACTGTAAAAACAAAAGCAAGATTGAAACCAAACTTTTTATTTCCTGTGATTATTTATTTTGTTGCTGGTTGTGAATACAGTATTACTGTACACGGTATGAAAAAAACAATTCTGGAGGACACGATGTATTGTTGAGGGACTCACAGCATTTATGTTCGCAAAAATTGTGGCATCATTAAGGATATGGTTGCGTATATTTCTCGAATTCTAATAGCATTATTGGCCAAAACCAAATTCACGATAGCCGTCTCTTGCTCTTCAGTGAACATGTGACCTCACCCACCATGAAACCTTTGCCTTACCACTCTGTAGAAGATTCAGGAACAGTGCGAGTGTGTGCCATAAACTGTAACATAATATACTACTTTATACAATATGGTCAGAATGTCTTCTTACATTTGGCTGTACTGTTGTACAGTGTGATACCTCACCAGACTGTGACCAATGCAGGTGCAATGCAAAGGTACTACTGTAAAACACTGTATATGTATTATAGCCTACTGTTTGTGTACATTAGAACATGTGTACATAACAGTAGATTGTTACATACCTGTTCTCATTTCTAGAGGTTCGACGAATTATACCTGCCACTGTAAATCGACTCAAATTGGGCTTGACTCTCTGTACAGCCTCTCTCGTTGTTACAGTAAACCGTGGTTTTTCACATAATCAATGACTGTAGCCCTAATCTCATTCGAGACCACACTTCTTGTTCCTCGTTCCTCGTCCTCTTCCGACTCGTCCTCCTCTAATTCGAACTCTGCCTCACCCTCTGGCTCTCCCTCCAACTCCACTTACTCTGTTGTACATTGTTCGCATCCATTGTTCAAAGCCTATAACTTGACCCTTGGCCTATTTATAGGCCTCTTCTAAAGTCATGATTGGTTGGTGTTAAGTAAACCAATGAGTGTTTGGACATGTGAGGAGTTAGTGTGAGGCACTGATGAATTAGTGTGGCATTTTGATTGGTTGTGTTTGAAAAAGGAAATTGTTCTGCCCTTTGTGTCAAACGCCTTGCTCGACTCGACAGTCAGATAACACCTCCCAATGACAACAGACTCAAGAGAATAATTTTGAATGCTTTACTGTCATGAGATAACATAAATTCAAATAGAGAATTCTAAGCATACAATAATCAATAACATGCTCACGTAAGAGAAATAAAGACTATTTGCATGGTACATAATCAGTATCCACTATAATAGCATTAGCTAGAACAGTTTCCCAAATATATTAAAATAAACAACCTTTCTGGTATCTAAAGACATATTAAAACAAAATATACTATCGTGAATACTATAATGCCGCAGTATTACATACCTAAAGTGCCTTGGAAAAACTTAAATCGAGGAGAAATGAGGGTGATGACCGCATGGCATCCTCGACTGCTGCTGACACTACGCTCACATAAATGATGTCATCACATAGGGACTTAGACAAATAACATGCAGTACCCAACTTTGAAAAGAAGAGGTCACTAAACTACCATTATCATCAAGCCCGTATGCAAACTGTTCATAGGAAACAGGACACTCCCCGTCTGGTATTTAGGGAATACCAAACCTTCTTACTGGAGTTTAGCTTCGAATAGTCTGCTCAGAGTCCTTATGAATGAGTAGTACTGTCTCGTGGATGGGTCTCAGAAACAGTTTTGGCCCACCTTTCCCAATGATCCTTACTTGTACCTTTTGGACTCGCCAGTCTTGGCTGGAGTAAGTTTCTGTCACAATGCCCAGGGGCCACTCATTTCGTTTTGATTGCGAATCCTTAAGCAAAACTACACATCCTTTGGAAATGTTAGGTTGTTGCCGATGCCATTTTCGTCAATGTTGTAGTGTTGACAGGTACTCTTTCTGCCATCGGTACCAGAAAGTATTTGCAAGGCTTTGCACCATACGCCATTGCTGCTTGTACAGGTCAGGCATCCCAAAGTCCCCAGGTGGAATTGAGCTAGCTCCAGTCTTTTGGGTTAGTAGCGTGGCAGGTGTTAAAATGAAAGGGTTTGCTGGGTTGTTGATACAGGTATCAGCGGTCTGTTGTTCATGATAGCTGAGATTTCTCCCCAGTCTCCCAGCTGAGACTTCTCAGCCATGAAAGTGGAGAGTACCTCGTGTGTGAGTTTGGAGGATTTCATCTGAAGCAGCATCGAATCCAAGATCTTGCGAGCAATGCCAATCATCCTCTCCCATGTACCGCTCATGTGTGAAGCATGAGGAGGGTTGAATGTCCATATGCAACTGTGGTCTGACAGAAACTGTTTCACTGCCTTTTCATCCATGTTGGAAGGGATCTGCAAGTCTTTACAGGCTCCAATGTAATTTGTCCCTCTATCGGAGCGGATACGTTTCACAGGACCCCGGATGGCTAGATACCTCCTTAAGGCATTGATGAAGGTAGATGTATCAAAGGACTTGATCACTTCTATATGGACAGCTCTGATACTTAGGCATGTGAATAGTACTGCCCATCTTTTACTTTCTGCGTAGCCGCCCCTAGTCTTGCGAGCTGAAACGGACCAAGGGCCAAACACATCCAGACCCACGTTTGTGAAGGGGGGCACTGCGCTGAGCCTGTCGGAGGGCAGGTCCGCCATCTTTTGAGTATCACTTCTCCTCCTGAGTCTGCGGCATGTAACGCAGGAATGAATAAGACTGTTCATGCATCTTTTGCCTCCTATTATCAAATAACCGGCAGATCTTATCGCTCCCTCTGTACAGTGGAGGCCTTGATGATGCGTCCGTTCATGAAAGCGCCGTGTTAGAAGTAATGCTACATGGCTTCTACCAGGTATGATGAGGGGCCTCTTTTCTTCAGCACTTAGATCTTCATTGACCAGACGGCCTCCGACCTTCAACAGACCCCTCTGATCTATGAAGGGATCAAGTTTTTTAAGTGGGCTAGATCTGGCAAGTGGTTTGTTCTCTCTGAGACACTGCACCTCATCAGCATAATTTACCTGTTGTACTTCTCGTAGGACGACTTCTGTGCTCTGAAGCATTGTATCAGCACTGAGAAGGAGTTTACAACAATGCCATCCTTTGCCTGTGAAGTGTTGCTTTGGCCCTGCTTATTTGACTGTGCAATATGAATCAGCTTTCCCATCGCTCTGATCAGACGACTCCAGTCCGAAAAGTGTTCGAAGCATTTTGAAACAGTCATATGCAACACTGTTACTTGAGGACGGACTTCTGAATCTCTGCCGGGGTCAATGAGTGCAAAGTTCTCTCTAGGGCATGTGTCTGCTCTTGGATGCCGCAAGAATGCTGGTCCGCTGAACCAGATCGTGTCCTACAGTTTAGCGGGTGCTACGGGTCGTGTTGCCACATCTTATGGATTATGCTACGAGTTTACATAATGCCAGTGTTCTGGATTGGTGCTTTTGCGGATTCTCTGCACGGTTGCTCACGTACACATGAAATCTGCGCTTTTCATTATTAATATAGCCAAGAACCACTCGACTATAATGTGTAAAAGACAATTTCATCCAATTTGATAGCAATCTCTGACGTAATAGTTTCCATCATGTTCACAGCCAGAACGGCTATAGTGTGCTCAGGTTGTGGTGCCAGCCTTGCTTTGCCTGCGATGAATCATGTATGACAGATACCATGTGGGTCAGTTGTTTTGAGGTAAGCAACTGCTGCTATCACTTTCTCTTTGAACTGGGCTTCTGACAACGATGTGGGCCCATAGCTTCTTGGAACTTGAACATGCTGCAGTTGTTGCAAGGAGTCTCTCCATTCCTCCCATACCTTTGTTTGCTCGAGGGTAAGAGCACATCCCAGTCAGTAGCATTTTCTGTCAGCTCTCTTAGTAGCATTTTGCCTTGAACTGTGATAGGGGCCACAAACCCCAGGGGATCGTACAGACTGTTTACTACTGCCAGCAGTCCCCGTCGGGTGTAAGGCCTTTCATCCTCTTGGATGTGGAAAGTGAAGCAGTCTGTCTAGATTCCAAAGCAAGCCGAGACTGCGTTGCATAGGAAGTGAGCTGGTGCCTAGGTGGAACATTTGTTGTATTTCTACCGTAAAGGCGACATTCTCCTGGCGAAAATGCATCAGGACTCCGATGAGGCTATTATTGAGGTCTGGACCCGTCAAGAGGATCTTGTTTAGCGATGCACCTTTGAATTGAGCGCTTGAGTCAAAGACCACTCGGATTTGGGAAGGTTTTTTTGGATGATATACGCCGAAAGAAGTTAAATACCAACACTGTTCCTTGCAGTTTAGCGGAGGAGCTATCTCTGCATGATCATTTTGAAACAGTCTCTCCATAAAGGCTATGAAATCCTTTTCCATTTCGGGCTTCTTCCGAAAGGATCGTAGAAGTGAATTGAAGCGTTCCACAGCTTGTGAACGATTGTTGGGGAGATGCTGTCTTGGCTGCTTAAACGGAAGTGGAGCGACCCATGAATTTTCCTCATCTTTATAGACTTCCCTGTCCATGATCTGCAGGAAGAGTCTGTCCTCAATAGATGGAGCTGTTTTCTCGTCGTCCTTTGTTACTATTGTGTAATTTCTGGGCACATATAGATGTTTTTTACATGTATTGAGCACTGTTTTTCACCACAGTTATAAATGCACTTGATAAAATACCTAAAAAGTATTGAGAAGTATTCATAGGAACATTAGTACATAGATGGGTTGATCTGAAATCATAGTCAATAAGAATAATTACCTATAAGTAGGTTTATGATGATAATTTGATTATTTGAAGAAGAATTTATGATTTAATGACACAATCTGTACCTGTAACCAATGATTGTTCATATAAATGCACTTAATGTCACTTTATGCATGTTTAAAGCACATTTGAGCACAATGTAACAAGGTAAAATCCAGTGATGTTTATAGAGGCCTAAAGTTTGAAGCCTGTTGTGTTCTCTCTAAAACCTGGGGATTTTCCACTGTTTAAAAGTAACCATGATTACGCACGGACGCCACGCCGTCTCGTATGGAGACCATGGCTTGTTTGGTGGTCTCGTGTAGTAACCATTGTATGCAAATTATTTTAAAAATGATGTAATAACCAGCGCACCACCATTAGATACGTACCTTGTTACCTGGGACTTATTGGTGGCAGACAATTAACAATTGGTTAATAAAAATAAGAGATAACGGGAAAATACCTGATTGGTTTCAGAAGAGACCACCTTTCAGAAATTTTACTATAACTATAGACTGGAAAACATTTGGTTTTTAGATTACTTAGAACATCCCACTTTGTTTGGCTCGAGCAAATAAAGTTATCTCCTTGGCAACCGGACCTTCCTTGTTTGAGAGATTTTTTGAACTACAAGACTGATATTTTTCCACAACATTACCTGAAATAAATCCCATTCTGCTTGTCTTCCAGGTGTATGTTTTACAATAAAATTGTTAGGACATGGGTGGAAGTAAGTAGGCCGACCGTTCTCCATAACATTTGTATAGTAGGCTTGGACGAAGGTAGGTTTATGGACTTTTCCAATGCACATGTCGCCAACAATTACCCATTCTAAATCTAACTTTTGCGTGAAGGGGGCGTTTGCAGACCCATTCACTTGCTTATGGGCTTTGTGGACTCTGATCATATCTCTGCCTATCAGGAGAAGAATGGGAACCTGATGGTCAGGTTCTGGAATATACCTTGCAAGGTGTTCCAAGTGTCTGTGTTTGCTAACTGCTTCTGGAGTGAGAATCTCATGGCGATTGTCTGGGATCTCGTTACATTCTAGAAGTGTTGGTAAGGGTAAGACTAAGCTTCCATCAAAAGATTAAACTTGAAAACCTCTTGCTAGCCTGCCTTCCGTCTCGACTGTGCCTGCACATGTTTTGAGAGTATAGGCTACGTTACCCTCTTTAAGGCCAAACATATTGAGGAATTCGGATCTTGCAAGCGATCTGTTGCTTTGGTCATCTAGTATCACGTATGTTTTAACTGCTTTCTCTGGGTAACCTTCAGGAAATACTGTCGCTAAACATACCTTGGAGCATGAACATGCAAGACGATTATCTCCACATACCTCAGTACATGCGGAGGAAACCTCGCACTCTGCAGGTACATCTTCAGTCATTTTGTGATCCTCTGATGTAGGGAAATTTGATTCAGTCATCCATGGTGCGAGGCCTGGGTGGAGAGCCGCTACATGGGTAATGCTGCCACACTCGTAACACTTAACAGTCTCATCACAGTCCTTTGCCATGTGTAATATGGAGCTGCAGCATTTAAAGCATATGCCTTGTTGTTTGAGCAATGACTTTCTCTCTTCCACGGGTTTCATCCTAAATCCTCTACATCTGGACAAGGGATAAGGCTTGTTGTGTAGGAAGTCTATTTTGCTGGATTTGCCTTGTTTTTGTGTTCCCTTGCAGCCGACGGATTGTCAGAGGAGATCTGGGTCTTGTGTGTGGTGACAGCTCTTGGAAAGGCAGGTTTGTTTAACAGTCTGATTGATTTGCGGGATTCTTCCTGATCAGTTGTAAGAAAGAAGCTTGGATCATTGCGCATCTTAGATTGCTGATAAACAAAGTCTACCAAGAACTCAAAGGGTGGAAAGGAAATAGTGTAGTCATTTTTATGCATGGATCCTATTGTGAGCCACTTTTCTTGTAAGCTGAATGGCAACTTCTGAATGATTGGATTTACTCCTCGTGGTGTGTCTAGATAGGAAAGACCCATCAGACCGCCGTCCCACTTAGCTGCTTGGATCTCCATGAGCAAATCTCCCAGCTCGCGTAGTCTGTGATTGTCTCGGTTTGATATTTTTGGAAAACTCTCCAATCTCCTGAACAGGGAATTCTCTACCATTTCCGGTGAGCCATGTGTTTCATAGTCTATCCTAGATCAGTTGGAGCCCTTGTAGTGGATTGTTAATGTGCACGGCTCGAATCCTTTTTGCGTGCTCAGCTGACTCGCGCCCCAGCCATTTTACCTGTCCATCTCTTCACTTGGTGAGAGATTAAGGTCTTTAGTAGCGTTTATGAAAGATGCCCTCCATGCTCTGAAGGTTTCTGGACGATCGTTGAACTGTGTAAGGCCGGTAGACACTAATTTGCGTCTTGCGATGAACTTAACGACATCAGATATTTTATTGTTAGC
>NC_079907.1:16626319-16756319 GCF_024868665.1 Triplophysa rosa | reverse complement strand
TTCAGACGTTGCATTCACGGGTGGCTGTGTTCCCACGGGACTCAGCCACCACCTCGTCTGCTCCCCGTTCCGTGACGGCAGGACTACGGCCCTGCCGCCCGCTACGGCAAGCAGCGAGGGTGATATGAGGATTACGTTAATCCGCCAGCCACTGGCTCACGGACCGTTCGCACCTCGTCTCGCTCTTCTGACCGTTTCCCAGGAGACGGTCCCACTGTCTTGTTCCTCAACCACGTATTCGGACATGGTGCATGATGATGATGAGATGTCCTTTGCAGCATTGGGGGGTGACGTACTGCCATCCGACTCCAACGACTCCAATGATTCCAACGAGCCCAGGAAGAAGCTGACGTCGAAATGTCAGCCATGCTTTCCCGGGCCGCCGTGAGCGTTGGGTTGCAGTGCCCGCACTGCCTCTCCCAGTACTCGCGGCTGGATACATGGTACCTCGGGGTTGAGTGCGGCTCCAAGCCGTGCCCGCCCCTAGTGCCGTGGTTACCAGAATTGCATGAGGAACTTAGTAAGACCTGGAACGCCCCCTTTCCGGCGCGTCCACGTCAAACAAGTTCTGTCGCCCTCTCTTCCCTCGAGGGTGAGGCAGCTAGAGGATACGTCGATGTTCCCCAGGTGGAGTGTGCCGCCACGGTGCATTTGTGCCCGCAGGCGGCGGCCACCTGGGGGGCTCGACCTAGACTCCCGTCCAAAGCATGTAGGGTTTTCGGCATCTCTGGTGTCGAGAGCTTACAATGCTGCGGGCCAAGCTGCTTCCTCTCTCCATGCTATGGCCATACTGCAGCAGGCCAAGGCGTTGAGAGAGCTCCACGAGGGTAAGACCGACCCAGCGCCTATGCAGGAACTCCGCGCCACCACCGACCTCGCTCTGCAGGCGACCACGCGGGCCCTGGATCAGGCGATGTCCACACTTGTGGTCCATGAGAGACACCTCTGGCCGAACCTTGCGCAGATGAGTAACGCCGAGAAGGTCCGCTTTCTCGACGCACCCATCTCACAAGGGGGGGGAGGGGCTGTTTGGTGATACTGTCGGGCAGCAGTTCTCGACAGTAAGGAAGCAGACAGAGGTTATCAAGCATATCCTCGGCCGCCCTCTGTTGTCGAGTCCCGTGCACCGTCTGCTTCCCAGCAGCCCTGGTCCTCTTCGGCGCCCTCCGGCGTCCCCCACTCAGGCGGCCCCCCGGAAGAAGACATTGAAGAGGAGACCACCACCCCATCAGCAGCTGCGGCGAAAGCAGAAGCGGCCGTCATGGGAAGACCCCAGAGAGATCGAGAATACCAAGGGGCCCGACCCCAGCCATCCCATCGCTGAGTGGTCGATCCGGGATGGTTCCTTCCCCGTCCCAACAGCCCACTTCTAAGAGTTTTCTCTCTCTCTGTGTGTTTATCACAGGCGCTTTCACCCTTTACACGACAGTGGTCGGCAACTCGACATTGCGTCACGGCTAGACCCAATGTCGAGGATAATCAGCAGCCCTCAGCACTCTCAGTTGACAGTGCGTTGTGCTACATTATCACCAGGCAGGTAAGTCAGCAGAGCCTATCTCCTCCCCGGTGGCTTCCCCACGGCGAGGGATCTGCACTGCCAACCATCGAACCACCCCCTGGGAGGGCGATGAAGCAGATCGTACCCCTAGCCCCGGTCTCGGTCCCTGGGAGCCTGACTAGAGCCTCCAAACCGACACGGTGGCTACGGGATACGATCTGTCTCGGCTACGTGATCCAACTCGCCAGACGTCCGCTCAAGTTCAGGGCATCATCTCAACCTCAGTCAGAGGCAAGGATGCTCCCATGCTTCGGGCCAGGGTCGCCACCCCTCTGGCAAGTATGGTGTTTTTTCTAGACATATTATTGACTTTTCTTATATTCTAAATACATTATTGAGTTTTCTTATATAAAAGAATACATTTAAAGGTAGTTATAGAGTTCATGTACTTCCCTGATCGTAACAAGGGCTATGGGCCTCATGTATGAGTTTGAACACTTGAACACCTGCGTACACACCAAATATCTTATCAAACTAAGACAGGAACTGCACGTACACCACACACACTTTTGTAGAGAAGTTTAATTAAGAACGCTGGGTTGTTTATCATTATCACGCTAAACCATGAGTTCGTTTTTAATAAAACCAATGTTAAATAATGTATCATCCGAAAGCCCCTGGAAAGGTGTCATGATAAAGAGCACATGATATACTTATGTGTTATTGAGAGGCACTCCATACGATTAAATCCTAAAATGGTAGGACGGAAATCCTAGTATGGTAGGCTGGAAATCCCGAAAGGTGTCAAGATAAAGAGCACATGATATACGTATGTGTTATTGCACATGATATACGTATGTGTTATTGAGAGCGCTCCCTTCAATTAAATCCTAAAATGGTAGGCCAGAGATCTTAATATGGTAGGCCGGAGATCTTAATATGGTAGGCCGGAAATATAACTGTAACGAGGCATAAGGGGATGGACTAATAAAAATAAGTGATGTCATGTAAAAACTGCTTGGTAGAAGATGAGGTCAGGTAAAACATGATTGGTTTGAACTGTGATAACAACTTGAGAACAATGTATAAAAGATGGAGTCAGACATGTATTCGTTGGGCATCTACAGATGAACTCTTTGTTTCTCACTTTGCTTGCTCTAGCAAATAAAGATTGAAACCTCTTGAAACCTGGCTCTCTGGTCTTCGTGAATTCTTTCAACATTGGCTGATCGACTTTTCGCCACGACACAAGCGATCGTGCTCGTCCCTCTAGCCGAGATGTTCAACGGGTTTTGCAGCCCGTACTTCATCGTCCCCAAAAAGGGCGGGTTGCTAGATCTGCGTACCCTGAACAGGCACTTACTCAAGCTGCCGTTCAGGATGCTCACGCAGAAGCGCATCCTGGCGTCTACCAGATGTCAAGATTGGTTCATGGCAATCGACCTGAAGGACGCTTACTTTCATGTCTCGCTTTCGAAGGCGGGCAAATCAGTACACAGTCCTCCCTTTCTGTCTGTCCCTGCCCCCACGAGTCTTCAAAAAGACCGTGGAAGCCGCCCTCACTCCCCTCGGGGAAAGAGGTGTGCGGGTACTAAACTGTCTCGACGACTGGCTCATCAGGGCACAATCGCGAGATCTGTTGTGTACAAACAGGGACCTAGAGCTCCGGCACCTAGATCGATTGGGACCACAGGTCAACCGAGAAAAGAGCAAGCTCTCCCCTGTGGCACACCGGCAGCAGGCGTATGGTCATCAAGCCTCTCTGCCGACGCACCCTAACCCCCTGGTCTTCAATTAGCTTTTTTACGGACAGGGGTCCCTCTAGGGCAAGTCTCAAGGCACGGTGACGACTGTTGCCTCCCAGCAGGGTTGCGGTGTCGTGTGCAACACAGTGTCGGGGTGGTCGACGGGTATCCCGCCTGCGCTGGCATACCAACTGCCTAGAGTTGTTGGCTGTGCTACTTGCACTGAAGAGGCTGCAGCCTCTCATGCAGGGCAAGGACGTGCTGGTCTTGTCGGACAGCACAACTGCCATGGTGTTTATCAATGGACAGGGTGATTCCTCACGGAGAGTGGCGACTCCATCCCCGCGCAGTCCGGCTCATATGGGAGCAGTTCGGCCAGGTGCAGGTGGACCTGTTGCCTCCCCGGTCTCCTCCCATTGCCCGCTTTGGTACTCCCTGACCGAGGGACCCCTCGGCATGGATGCCCTAGAGCACAGCTGGCTGCGGGGCAAGCAGAAGCACACTGTAACAATATAATCCCACAGGAAGGAAGAAGGACGAGGTTGGCCAGACTGACACGTTTTTATTACGACTTCCACACGGAAGCAAACAGTACTACAACAAAAATACAGGTGGCCTCCTTCAGCACACACTACGAAACTTTATGCTCGAGGCAGAATTCTTTCGGATCCCCTGTCCTGGTCCAGATCTGAGGTTACATCCGTAACCAAGACGTTTCTAAGCGTTCAAGTGACACTGGTGTTTCATTACAAAGAGAAAACGAGAACTTGTTTGATGTCCATGGTTTTGGATGAAGTTTCTAATTGTAATGTGTACTTGGATGACGTAGTCATTCTTTCGTCCACGTGGACTGAACACTTGTCGACTCTGTATGAGGTGCAGGTCATTTAGCTGCTGCGACTCTAACATTGAACCTCAAAAAAGAATGAATTTTCTATGTCGATTGTTGTTGGCCCATTAATTTGGTTGTGTAGCCCTAAAGTGGATTTTAGTTGGACTAATGACTGTCAATAGGCATTTTTGTCTGCAAAATATCTCCTTTGTAGTGCCCCGGTCCTGTCTGCTCTGGATTTGCATCTTTCTTTCCAGTTGGAAGTGGACGCTAGTGCTGTTGGAGTGGGAGCTGTCCTTCTACAAGAGGGTGCTGATGGAATCGCTCATCCGAGTGGGGTTCGTAACAATATCTACAGCAAACTAGTGTTGTCACGATACTGGAATTTCTAACTTCGATTCAATACCAAAAAAATATTGATATTCGATACCATTTTCGATACCACGGGGAATAAACTGCCATAGCAATAAGGCCCTAATAAGCAATAGCAATATAGGCCTTTTTAATTTTTATTTGAAGTTAAATTGAACAAGACTAGACAATGAGGTATATATTTTTACATTATTTATTAATTGTTAATCTAATGTTAATTTTACGAATACATTTACTATTTAAAATCAAAGTTGTATTTGTCAGTATTAATGGACCAGACCCTGTTGAAAAAAACAGCCTATGCTGGTTTGGTATGTTTTGATGCTGGTTTGCTGGTTTGTGCTGGTTTAAACTGTTCATGTGCTGGTTTAAGATGGTCATATGCTGATTTAAGATGGTTCTTAGCTGGTTTAAGATCAAACCAGCATCGATCAAAACATACCTTACCCAGCATATACTGGATTTTTCAACAGGGGAGCTTACATGAATAGTTGTATTTTTTAAACTAACATTTAAAGGAGATTAATAAATACTTGAACAAATGTATTGCTCATTCATTGTTCGTTAATGTTAGTTAATAGCCTACATTTTTATTTGGCTAAATTGGCTTTTATTCACATAGGCCCATACTGTAATCATTGATCAGCGCACATTTAGACAGAAACGCAAACTTAAACGCAAGAACTGTTGCAGAGACTCCGCACTGGACATCTTTCTAACATTAACAACTTTTAACCGGAGCGAATGAGACGAGTGGATGAATCATTGAACAGCGCACACACATAGAGCGCTATGGTAAACATGGAAGTGCAAACGTGTATCACACGCGAGAACTGTTGTGGAGACTTTACTCGCACCAGCATTACTTCAAACATCAAATTAACCGGAGCGAACGAGACCAGTGGATGGAATCATTGATGAGCGCACATAAAGACAGAAACGTGTGCATTAAACACGAGAACTGTTGCGGTGACTCTGTACTAACATAAGCAACATATAACCAGGGCGAATGAAACGAGTGGATAAAATTATTGATCAGCGCACATACATGGATCGCTATGTTAAACACGGGAAGCGTAACGAGCGTGCACCACGCCAGATGTGTTACTGAGACTGGCCATCTTTTCTAACATAAACACGATTTAACTGCCACAAACGAGTCAAGTATGTGAGAGGAGGCGGGGCTCTGTTGTTATGCGTTCACGTGCAGTGTGCGTTAACTCACTGTCGGAAAAGAGAAAGAGAGCGGGAACGCGCAGCTGATATCGATACGTGGGACATGGGTATTGGAACCGTTTCAGATTCTTCAGTATCGATACTTATCGAAATATCGATATTTTTGACAACACTACAGCAAACTGCTGTATACAGGTTCTACAGTAAGGATTTTATCATTTTTACAGTAATAATGCTGTTAAAACTACAGAAATGTGTTACAGTGAGTTTAATACGAGAACGATACAATGTCAGAGGCACAGTCAACTTTGAAGAGGTATTTCTTGAAAAATTGCCCAAGTAAAAAAAATCTAATTCAGCCATTTCTGTGTGAGTCGGTCCAAAGATCATACAAGCAGAACTTGGAAAAAATAGACAACTTTTGTCAAATAAGCAGCAAAAAAAACTTTGTTCATATGCTTTGCAATAAGTTAGGAACCGAATGTTAGAAAATGAAAAAAGAGGCATCAATGGAATCAGCACAGACAAGGAGAAATAATGTCTGAAAAATAATTCAGAAAATGCGTTCAGACAATGTGTTCAAGAGTTATACGCAATTATATAAAAAGCTTCATATCTCTTGAACGCTAGGGTGTAAACGGCAAAAAGAGTGTAAATGGCTGAAACAGAACGTACGTAAAAAAATAAGAACAGGTTGAGAATGAAACATAGACTTTACATATGAATGACTACACGTTTTTTGCAGGATTCAAACTCACAACCTTGATGTTCCAAAGTACAGGGTTTAACAAGCTGCGCCACGCAGCTGCACAATTAAACACTGAGTCTGCTTGTTATCTTGTTAGTGCTCTACGTTGTGTCGTGTTTGTTATTTAGTTTGGTTCCTGTTATTACCGTAAGTTTTGTTATCCTGGTCCCTTGTTTTTTCTCCCACGTGGGAAGTGTTTATTTTCAGTTTGTTATATTAGTCTTGTCCGTGTTTTACCCCATCGTGGGTATTCGTGTCAATAAAAGTCTTGTTTTTGTACACCGCTGCCTGCAATTGGGTTCTTCCCTCCTTGTCACTCCCCTGGTCGTGACAGAATGAACAAGCCCGAACTGAACCCAGCAGGCAGCCATGGACGCAGCCTGAGCCAGGCTCGCCTCCTTTGTGGTCAATGCCAGGGGAGTCTTTGCCAGGGGAACTCCGACCTCATGGGTTACCTCGACCAGTTCCTGGAGGCTGCAGAGGAGATGGTCTTTGGGGAGGTGGAACTAGCGGTGCTGTTCAACGGCGGCCTCAGCGACCCTCTTTCGTGGGCAGAGATGAGGGTGCTGAGACCGCTGGGCTTCGATGGCACGGTAAGTTACGCCATGAACCGGCCGGAGCCCAGGGTCTCAGTCCAGTCTAATTCCCCATCTCCATTGGCAGCGATCCCAGTGGGTCACACCCTACAGATCAGGGTCGTGGGCATCGCCGCACCGTCCGCCTCACCCCCTGGAGCCTCTCCACCTCCCGACAAGACAGACTGGGTGACAGACCAAACAAGGCAAAACAAAGAAAACAAAATCAAGGGCAGACATGACAAAATAATAACAGGACTAGGGTGGGACATCAAAAATAATAAACATGGGAAGGGGGTGGGAACAGACAAGGGTTCATGGGAGGAACAGTCTTTGGGGGAATAGTACTTGTCCCCGGCTGCGCTTGAGGGCGCGGTGTCCTGGGGGACTTTGTTGGGGAAGTCCTCGGGGGAACCGCCGACTGGAATGTCGGTGGGACAAGGCTGGGCGCTGGCTGGAAGGACGGCCGCACAGGGCAGGGGACCGGCTGGAAGGCTGGCAGCTGCACCGGCTGGAAGGCCGGCTGGATAGGGTTTGACCCTGGCTGGAAGGCCAGCTGGAGAGGGCTTGATGCTGGCTGGGATGCCGGCTGCTGCACCGGCTGGGATGCTGGCCACACTACCGGCTGGGATGCTGGCCACACTACCGGCTGGGATGCTGGCCACACTACCGGCTGGGACGCCGGCTGGATCACCGGCTGGGATGCTGGCCACACCACCGGCGGGGACTCCGGCTGGATCACCGGTTGGGACACTGGCTGCTGCACAGGCTGGGACGCCGGCTGGACCACCGACTGGGATGCCGGCTGCACCGGACTGGACGCCGGACTGGATGCCGGCTGCACCGGACTGGACACCGGACTGGAAACCGGCCTGGATCCCGGCTGCACCGGACTGGATGCCGGCCGCACCGGATGACGGCCGCACCGGACGCCGGCTGCTGCACTGAACTGGACGCCGCCTGCTGCACCGGATGGGATGGAGTCCGTGCTGCCCGCCGCTGCCTCTTTTTCTTCAGCCGAGCCACCCGCCTGGAGGTCGGCTGAAGAAATGAGGCAAAAGGCACGGCTGGCTCTGGCTGGAACTCCTCGGACGTGGACCCCCAGGGCTCACGTCTCCCCCGCTTGCCACCAAGGCTGACTGGTGGCGAGGCTGCAGGGGGTGAGGAGAGCAGTGTGGCGATGCCTATAACCCTGATCTGCAGGGTCTGACCCTCCTGTATGGTGGCCAGCGGAGATGGGTGATCGTGTCTTGTTGAGACCCTGGACTCCGGTCGGTTCATGACGTACCGCCACACGACATCGAAGTCCAGCGGTCTCATTGACCGCATCTCCGCCCGCGACAGGGGGTCCCTGAGACCGGCGTTAAAAAGCACCACCACCTCCACCTCCCCGAAGACATCCTCCTCTGCGGCATCCAAGAACCTATCCAGATAGTCCTCGATGTCCGCATTCCCCTGACGAATGCCGCAGAGGAGGCGAGCCTGGTGGGACTGTCTCGTGCCTGTGCTGCCTACTGGGTTCGTAGTGGTTCGGTCATTCTGTCACGGTTTGCGTGGAAGAACCCAAATGCAGGCAGCGGGGATGAAGGGGTTAAACAAACAAACAGTTTATTTAAATAATAAAACACAAAACAAGAACCCACGATGGGGCAAAACACAAACAGGTTCAATAATAGTACGGAGACTAACTTACATTAAACTGAATAAACACTTGAAAAACTCAACTAAACTAAACACTTACTAAAGCAGATAAGGAAGCAACAGACGGGAACAAGAACGGGCAAAGACGGTTGACGCTGGACGAATAACAAGACTAACTGGATACAGCACGAGGCACATAGAACACACAATGACCGAACACAGGACAATGAAACATGAGGACTATTTAAAGGGAAGACAAATGAAGGATAACGACACAGGGCAGGTGAGGGTAATCAAACACGGCTGGGAAACAATACAGGAAACGAGAGGGGCGCGGCCAATGACGAGACCCTGGAGAGAACGCATATTATTGTCAAAAGGACAATAATATGTTTCTCTCCACACATAACCAAAGGCTTTGTCATGACTCTGCCACAGGACCAAGAAAAAAACATGACTAAGAGAGGCAGGGCCATGACAATGTCTTAACCAACTGTCTGCTGTCGCAGAATACACAAAATGTACAACATGTAATAATCCGTTCTCCCAAACATCACAAAATAGAGACTGTGTCTGTCTCCCGGATTAGCAAACATAAAATAATGCGTAAACCTCTTGAAAGTAATTTAATAAACATTAAACAGATTAAACATGAACAAAATACAGATAATCAACTATTACGACTTGGATTGCTAAATATTAGATCTCTCTCTAATAAAGCACTTTTTGTTGACGATATGATAATAGATCATTAAATAGACATGCTCTGTTTGACAGAAACATGGCTAAAACCAGATGATTATATTACTTTAAATGAATCTGTCCCCCAAGATTATTATTATAAACATGAGCCTCATCTAAAAGGCAGAGGGGGAGGTGTCACAGCACTTTACAATAACTCTATTAGCATTTCCCAGAAGTCTAACACTAAATACAATTCTTTTGAAGTCATGGTACTTCATGTTTCAACACCTAATACTAAGGATAAAACATTTTTAAAATGTATTCTGGCTATTGTATATATGCCTCTAGGGCACCACACAGATTTTATTAAAGAATTTGGTGGGTTCTTATTAGAACTAGTACTGGCCGCAGGTAGAGTCCTTGTCATTGGTGACTTTAACATCCATGTAGATAACGATACAGATGCCTTAGGAATGGCTTTCAAAGACACTCTTAACTCCATGGGCATTAGTCAACATGTGTCAGGACCCACTCACCTTCGTAATCAAACTTTAGATTTAATACTGTTTTACGGTATAAATGTGGACGACGTTAAAATCCTTCAGCAGAGTGAAGATATTTCAGATCATTATCGTCTCGGTTATGTTTGTAACCTCGGTTCCCTGATGGAGGGAACGAGACGTTGTGTCGAACCGACAGATGGGGTTCGTCCCTGAGAATCAATCGCTTCCGACTACTTAGAAAAGGCCAATGAAAATTGGCGAATGAAATTTGCATGCCGGACTCGGCCCCCGGAAATCTGGGTATGAAAGTAATAATAATAATAATAATAATAATAAATAAACGTATAAATAAATAAATGTAAAAATAAAAGGAAATGATAAATAAAATAATCTAAAAAAATAAAAATAAAAAAAATAATAATAATTAAAAAATGGACACAAAAAAATAATAAATCAATTTAAAAAATGAAAAGAAAAGTTAAAGCTAAGATCAATAATAGCTAAGATGAATTATTTTGTTTTATCAAACCATTCATTCCTTTATTTATTTTCATATTATTACATTTATTCGTTTATATATTTATTTATTTATACATTTATTTATTTATAATTTTTGCAGGTTTAGTCCTCCATACAGAACCCGTAGACACAGAGATCACGATTTTCTCACAAACATATCCAAAAGTAATGAGCAAAATCTATTAAGCGGGACACCTTTTTCAAATCTCGCGACCCATAGGTGGTGCTGTTCCGAAATTTGGCATGGACCCTCAGTCCGAATTGTCGATAAAGCGTACAACATTTTGTACCGATAGATCAAAGAATGGTCAAGACACAGCTTCAGATTCATTTTTGGGTCAACTTTGAAAAGTTGGCGACGTCATAACTTTTGAACAAAGGCGAAAATCGCTATCCTGTCGGGTCACGTCTCTGTGGCTCGTCTGATCGTCTGTGCCAACTTTCTTTACAATTGATAACAATTTTTTAAAAGTAGTAGCAAAAAGACGCAATACTTTACTATCAATGGGTTCAAAAGTTACAGCAGTTTGAAAAGTTCAGGTAAAAGTACGGTTCATAGGGCTGCCATAGACTCCCATTGGGAAAGAACAGGAAGGCAACCAACAGAAGCAGTAGTGCTTCTACTGTTGGCCCCTAATAATAATAATAATAATATTAACAACAAAAGCAGTAGTGGCCAGTAAAAGGATGTATTAATTAAGCGAAATTAACTAACGAAAAAGTTAAAGAATGGTTAATCTGAAAATGTATATAGAGATGTGTAGGGAAGAAGAATTAATGGCCCCTAATAATAATAATAACAACAAAAGCAATAGTGGCCACTAAAAGGATGTATTAATTAAGCGAAATTAAAAAAAGTTAAAGAATGGTTAATATGAAAATCTATATAGAGATGTGTAGGGAAGAAGAAATAATGGATAAGCAGTATTTAGTAAGCAGGACACAGTAAGAGAAGAGCTCTTTGGGCAGAGACAACGGATATAATCTGGCAATTATTTTATGATTTTAGGGTGAATTCTATGAAATTGATTAAATATTTTAAACATTCTAAACCAGAGTTGAAATTACTGCACACTTCATTATCAGATTAGTTAATGTATTAATCATGAGGCACTGTGACTCCTTCGTCATGATTTGGAGGCTTCTCTCTGGACAGCAAGCATCCTGAGGTGCACGAAGCTCAGAAAAAGCTTGTTTTTATATATCTCCCAATGGACCCAGTCTAGCGACCGGCCTGCCATCCAGTACATCTGGGTGAGAAAAGGTCCCAATGGAGATACTAAAAACTAATTTATGTGCCTACATTTTTTAATTTTGCTAAAAATATTCAGAGCTTTAATTAATGTAGGCATGGGAATGGTTGAATATGAACACTCATTGCTGGCAGAGGGAGAGAAGAATAAGCTTGCCTCTTCAGCATAAAATATTTCAATGTTTGACAGCTTTATGACATAAATATGGTGTGTTTGTTACATGTAAAAATAGGATTGTGAGTGAATTCACATCATCGGCCTTAGTTCACTCAAATATGAAAATTATGTATGTATTCTATTTACTNGATGGAGGGAACGAGACGTTGTGTCGAACCGACAGATGGGGTTCGTCCCTGAGAACCAATCGCTTCCGACTACTTAGAAAAGGCCAATGAAAATTGGCGAATGAAATTTGCATGCCGGACTCGGCCCCCGGAAATCTGGGTATGAAAGTAATAATAATAATATTAATAATAATAAATAAACGTATAAATAAATAAATGTAAAAATAAAAGGAAATGATAAATAAAATAATCTAAAAAAATAAAAATAAAAAAAATAATAATAATTAAAAAATGGACACAAAAAAATAATAAATCAATTTAAAAAATGAAAAGAAAAGTTAAAGCTAAGATCAATAATAGCTAAGATGAATTATTTTGTTTTATCAAACCATTCATTCCTTTATTTATTTTCATATTATTACATTTATTCGTTTATATATTTATTTATTTATACATTTATTTATTTATAATTTTTGCAGGTTTAGTCCTCCATACAGAACCCGTAGACACAGAGATCACGATTTTCTCACAAACATATCCAAAAGTAATGAGCAAAATCTATTAAGCGGGACACCTTTTTCAAATCTCGCGACCCATAGGTGGTGCTGTTCCGAAATTTGGCATGGACCCTCAGTCCGAATTGTCGATAAAGCGTACAACATTTTGTACCGATAGATCAAAGAATGGTCAAGACACAGCTTCAGATTCATTTTTGGGTCAACTTTGAAAAGTTGGCGACGTCATAACTTTTGAACAAAGGCGAAAATCGCTATCCTGTCGGGTCACGTCTCTGTGGCTCGTCTGATCGTCTGTGCCAACTTTCTTTACAATTGATAACAATTTTTTAAAAGTAGTAGCAAAAAGACGCAATACTTTACTATCAATGGGTTCAAAAGTTACAGCAGTTTGAAAAGTTCAGGTAAAAGTACGGTTCATAGGGCTGCCATAGACTCCCATTGGGAAAGAACAGGAAGGCAACCAACAGAAGCAGTAGTGCTTCTACTGTTGGCCCCTAATAATAATAATAATAATATTAACAACAAAAGCAGTAGTGGCCAGTAAAAGGATGTATTAATTAAGCGAAATTAACTAACGAAAAAGTTAAAGAATGGTTAATCTGAAAATGTATATAGAGATGTGTAGGGAAGAAGAATTAATGGCCCCTAATAATAATAATAACAACAAAAGCAATAGTGGCCACTAAAAGGATGTATTAATTAAGCGAAATTAAAAAAAGTTAAAGAATGGTTAATATGAAAATCTATATAGAGATGTGTAGGGAAGAAGAAATAATGGATAAGCAGTATTTAGTAAGCAGGACACAGTAAGAGAAGAGCTCTTTGGGCAGAGACAACGGATATAATCTGGCAATTATTTTATGATTTTAGGGTGAATTCTATGAAATTGATTAAATATTTTAAACATTCTAAACCAGAGTTGAAATTACTGCACACTTCATTATCAGATTAGTTAATGTATTAATCATGAGGCACTGTGACTCCTTCGTCATGATTTGGAGGCTTCTCTCTGGACAGCAAGCATCCTGAGGTGCACGAAGCTCAGAAAAAGCTTGTTTTTATATATCTCCCAATGGACCCAGTCTAGCGACCGGCCTGCCATCCAGTACATCTGGGTGAGAAAAGGTCCCAATGGAGATACTAAAAACTAATTTATGTGCCTACATTTTTTAATTTTGCTAAAAATATTCAGAGCTTTAATTAATGTAGGCATGGGAATGGTTGAATATGAACACTCATTGCTGGCAGAGGGAGAGAAGAATAAGCTTGCCTCTTCAGCATAAAATATTTCAATGTTTGACAGCTTTATGACATAAATATGGTGTGTTTGTTACATGTAAAAATAGGATTGTGAGTGAATTCACATCATCGGCCTTAGTTCACTCAAATATGAAAATTATGTATGTATTCTATTTACTCAGCTTCATGTCATTCCAAACCTATTTGAGTATCTTTCTTCTGTAGAACACAAAATATGATATTTTGAAGAATGTTGGTAACCAAGCAACATTGGCCCCCATTGACCTCCATTGTATGGACACAACCATTAGGATATGTCTCAAACTATCTTCAATTGTTTTCCACAGAAGAGTCATATATATAGGTTTTGAATGACATGAGGATGAATTAATGATGATCACAGAATTTAAATTTTTATTTTTTCTCTTACCTGAGCACAGTTTTTACTCAAGCTCGTTCATACACATCTGTTCAGAGTGACGTTAAATGCCCCGTTCCCGGCACCCTGCAGCCAAGTTTTCATCACCTGATGACCACGGGTCCTCTGAGAATTCTCTTTAGGCGCATACTGACAGAGGAAAGGCCCTCTGTTAACCAATCCCACACCTGATACTTCCTCTCTTCCCCAGCTGCCTCCAAACACATATATACACATGTGTGTTGCAGCACGTGTTGACTGACTGATAGAGGTACACTGTAATCAAACAGTAGTGGGCAATGCTGACAGATAGGCATTGGGTCGGTGCCAATGCAAACATGGTGGGTGGTAAGATGCAAAGCCCTATGACGTCAGTGCTGCTGGGGAAAATATCATCCTGCATCATACACAAATGCAGAATGGCTTAATGATTTGTTAAAAAAACATTAATGATGTATGTATATTAACTTTACATGTAATGCATTTAGCACACGCTTTTTATCTTGTGCATTTCAGTTCATTTTTATCAATTTCACTGGAGTTTTAAACTCTGCATACGTCTCGGTGTCTCATTTATTGTTGGGCCGAGTGAAGATATGTATACTGTATATGAAGTGACCAACAGTCAACTATAAAGTTCTTTGGAAAAAACGTGTACTAAAAGATTTTGGGTAGAATAAATGTTTAAAGTTATAAGAGCACTACAATGACTCACCAAAATACCAACCTGTTCTCCATACACACATCTGCTTGTTGCTGTGGATGCCTTGAACTTTTCCAGACAGCTGTCTTGTTAGGAAAGGTTACCAGTTTCACTTTCACTAACCGGACAGGAATGTTTAGTCAGTCCACTTCATAAACGAAATAATGTATCTGTTTTAATTAGGCAGCAAACACATTGTTGCAATAAAATGGATATGCCAGGATCGGTTCTGTCGTAAAGTGTTTTTTTCCAATTTATTTCCAATTTATTACAAATATTGATTTCAAAGCTGAGCTTTAGACAGGTCTACACAAACATGCTAAAAAGCTTTGGCACACAAGTATACTGTAAGTGTGGTATTACATAAGCAACACTTCAGTGGGCCAACTTGGACCTCCTCTCCCCATCACAGGCCCATCTGTCTTTCTTTTCTCTCAGTTTCTGTCTTTTTATTTATTCCTTTCACTGATTTATTTCCAAACTGCCAGTGTTTCTGTATGTAATAGGCACATTTGTGTTGCTTCCTTCAGTGTTAAATCAGTGTCACAAGATCTAGACAACAGTGATATACAATGCCAGTTTTAAGTGTTTGGATGGGGACTTCATGAACAATGGGCACAGTGATAAATCAGATGATGGATTTAAACCCTCTCAAATATAGTCACAATGAAGAAAGAACTGCCTCTTGAAAAATCTATTTAAATTTTATCACTCCTTAACTCATTGTCGTTTAATGGAATTCAGAAGAGATTTGCCCAGTTTTTGTTTTACTGGCATGTTTGCATAAATGAATGTCTTATTTATTAAATATTTTAAGCATGTTTAAGTTTGTGGCCTTCACTATATATTAGTGCTGTCAATTGATTAAAAAAAATATCGGATTAATCACACATTTTTTCTGTGATTAATCACGATTAATCTCACATAACAATCATATTTTAAAATATACTTTTACATTTTAATAATTTCACATTTAATCTTCAAATTGCTGTAGAAACAACATATTTCTTTAACAGCGTCATTTTATGAAAGCTAAAATTTTGATATTAGTGTTGTAAGTGATGTCTCTATTAAATTGATTATTTTAACATGAATTATAGCCATTCAACAGTATAATTGAGAGCTATCATGTAGGAAATATACAGAAATTGAAGGACACTTTACAGTCTTTAATGCTAAATTATGAATTAAATGCAGAAGAATTCTCATTAAAGCTACAAAATCACATTGATTTCTGTCATGGCTCTGCTTCCTTAGTCATGTTTTTCTTGGTCCTGTAGCAAAGCCATGACAAAGTCTTTGGTTATGTGTGGAGAGAAACATATTATTGTCCGTTTGACAATAATATACGTTCTCTCCAGTGTCTTGTCATTGACCCCATTCCTCTCGTTTCCTCGTTATCTTTCCCTGAGTGTTTAATGTCCCACACCTGCCCCATGTCGTTATCCCTCGTTTGTCTTCCCTATATATACCCTCTTGTTTCTTTGTCCTGTGCTCTTGTATTGCTTGTACATACGGCTCTTTCATTGCGTCCTGTGCGTATGTTTACGTTACGTATGTTATGTGCTGCTTCGTGTCATCGTCTTTCCTTGTCCTGTCATCTGTTCATCGAGTGTGAGTTTGTTTGTTCTACCCGGTATTTTTTGTAGATGTTTGGTTGAGTCGTTTAAGCTTAGTTTTGCTGTTCTTGTTTTCTTTTTGCCCCCTCGTGGGAAGTCTTTGTTTTCTGTTTGTTCCTTAGTTTAGTTCATGATTCATACCCCCTCGTGGGTTTTTGTTTTGTGTTTGCCTAATAAAGTAATTTGTTAGCCCCTTCACTGCCTGCCTGCATTTGGGTTCTTCCCCTTACCATTCGTGACAGATTTCATAATTTTATTTTGTTCTTTGATTAACATTAGTGACAGGAGTCACAGCAGAACGTTTAAGAGTGTGGCCCCTTTAAGAGCTGTCTCAGTAGGCAGATCTGACCGTCACCGCATTCCCATTTCCACAATCTTTGCATTCATTTAAGATTTTGCGCGTCCCACAGTTTAGAAGCTGTCTATCTTCATTGAACGCGTCAAAGCAACTGTTTTAAATTGCGCTTAGGTGGTTTAAAAGCCTGTACACGAATAAGAGCGTGATTACATAATGTAACGCTAGACAAAGGATATCAACGGATGCTGATTTAATTGCGATAAATATTTTCTCACACGTTAATTTGAAAAAAATAATCGCATGAGTTAACGCGTCAACGTTGACAGCCCTACTATATATGCAAGGGTTCATTTTCGAAACATAAACAAATGCAGGGAGGCTGTTCCTTCAAAAAACAAGCAATCTGCTCAGAAGAGGCATGCACTATATTCCTCAGTATTGAGTTAAAATAACAATGGGGTTTGGTTAGTGTTAGTGCTTAATGCAGTGAGACACTGGCAGACACTATGAAATGAGAACCCCACAGCGATGTCCCTGTGAAAACAGCAAGAGAGTCAAACGAGAATAGAAGTAAGCCAGTTCAGTTCAGTTTGGGGCACAGGTTTCTAAACTTTCAGGATGTTATAGATTGTGTTAGATGATGCATTTTTATCGAGCAGCTCAGCGATGTTATCAGTCATAATAATGATGCTATTTGTTTTGCTTTTAAAGAACTCCACCCGAAGCATTACTTAAAAAAAAAACTTTTCCAATTGATTTTCTTTGGGTCTCTTTTCCATTTGTAGAAGTGGGAGGAGAAAAGGTGATGAAGAATGACAGGAAAAAAGGGGAGAGGGAAATAAAGAGTGGGTGAGAGAGTGAAACAGCTTGCCCGGGCCAAAAGTCTGAAAGTTCTTTTCCCACTCCCAGGCCTTATAACAGTCACCTCACCTTTTTACCATTTCAGAGGCTAGACACTACTTCATCTGGGAAATTACTGAGCTCAGATGATATTGCCGATCGCTGAATTTTTTTTCTTCACTGTTTATTCATTTTACAATTACATTTTCCTGTTTCTCATTTGTGAGTAATTATTGAGATGGGCTAGTGGCGGCAATTGGCGGGGAATAGCCACTGTGCCAGGTCAGGTAAATAGTCAGGTCACTTTTGAAAATATGGCAGAAATGGGTTCAGGCTGAGTGAGTAGGGGGATTCTGGAAGTAGAAGGGCGTGTGGTGGGGCACTGTCAGTTATCCAGCGGGGAGTGTGTGATACACAGCACAATGAGCACAGGGACACAGATTACAGAGGACTGCACAAACATACTGAGGCAAGCCATTATTCATCGTGTCTTGAGTTTCTTGAGTCTAACAAGCTTTTACCCACATTAAATCTTCTCATAATAAGGGGCCATTTTGTTTTATTTGCGCAACTATCCTTGCATTTTTTTGTACATGTCATTCACGTAATTGTTAATGGTACAGTGCATTTACGTAATTGTTAATGGTTCACCAGTTGCAAATAATCTTCATTCTATTTCCCTTTGGTAAATGGTGCTTTCACAATCTGGTCACAAAGTTACACTTTGTCAGGTTTCAGTGATGCAAGACCAGTTTCTAACTGAAATCTGGAGTAATTGAGATATTTAATACATTATGATACATTATGATTTTTCCCTTAAGGAACAGGACTTATCATGTACTAGGCAGAAGGAGAACTGTAAAATTTACAAAACAAGATGTAAAAATGTTAACGCTTACTGTTCGAGTACACTTAGATAGCGAAGATAGTGAGAAATGTACTTTTAATTTTCTGCCAGTACATTATTTGTAATTTTATGAACATTTCTGTTAACATTAAAATGCAAAGAAAATCTGTGAAAATGTTTAAATACTGATGAAACTGTTAATTATTACCAGTAATAACTCCTTTATATTAACACTGTATATTGTGTCCTATTTTTATGGATATTTTCACAGCATAGAGCTTAGAACAAGGTTTAGAATTTGCAGAAAATTATCGTATTCAAAAACATTTAATTAAAAAAGTTAACATTTTCAGGCCCCATAATGACATTGTTGTGTAAACAAACAGCCAAAACCCATAAAAAGTTTTTTTTTTTGTTTTAACGTACCAAGAGACATTGTTAAGATTATTACTGCATCCCTTAGCCAAAAGAGAAACCGAGCTTCAAGCAGAGCCAATCAACAAAGGCAGTGACCGGTGCTCTAACAGTAGGGGAACCGATAAATAAACCACTCCACCCCCAAACACCCACTTACCCCTGCCTAATGACATTAGCAGCTGTTGACTAATGGCTATGCAAATCATTTCTCCCACTGTGTCCCACAGCTGTTAGCGTCTATCATGCCTCAAGGGCGGAGGGGTTACGGCCTTCATATGGAAGACATAGACTATAAAACTTCATTTTTCATCTCCTCACACGGTTACGGCCTTGATGTAGTGATGAGTTTCTGATGAGTCCCATGTCACTTGGTCTGTAGTTTATAAGCCATGAGTTGTATTCTCTTGGATCGTCATCAAACTCCCACCCTAAAATGAGGATTGGGCAAGTAGACTCTGAAATGAATGATTGTACACCTGAGCATATCTACTTTGTATTTTAAAGAGATTAAGCAAATTCTACATTTTGCAAGTGAATGGACAACTTAAATCTGCTCTTTAATAAGGGCGTCATTTACATATTCGTGTATGGCATACATAATAATAAATTAGGTAAGTTGATTGTCATTGTTCCAGACCATGGCGGAATTCCCTTCGGGGTCCCGTGCTGCAGGGCTGGGTGATGTACAGGTAGGATGCAGTCATCTGAAAGGCAGATTTGTAATTTCCTGCTAAACGAAGCCCTATTTTCTTTGTGGCTGGCAGTGTCTCCAACCCTCGTTCAACTTTCCCCTAGAAATGAAACATGTATATTTTGCTTAGTGCAGACAAAGGCAATAACTCTAAAGGTCAAATCAAGAAATCATGATCCAGGACTTTTTTGTCGATGGATTGCGGTTCCTCAATATAGTATATGAAACATCTGAGATGGCCTCATTTTTAAATAAGCATGGAGAAAGAGCTGCAGGCAATATAGACCGGCCGCAGGTTTGCACAACGTCTTATGAAGGATTTATTAAGTGTTCATACAAATGCTGCACTGACCAACACAGCATTAATGAGTGCAGAACCTTGAATTTCATACCAAATTGCTTGTTTAAGGAGAAGCCGATAACAGCTAAGTTAGCTGCAATTAGGCTTTATTAATGACCCAAAACCCCTCTGTGGAATATTTTTCCAAACATACAGTACATACGACCCTGTGCCAGAAGAGAAGCTGGCTGGATGGTGCCTCCAGTGAGGTAAAAGGAAAACATTGAATCTATTATAAACAATCTATTTATTTGCTTCCATAGCAACGTCTTTGAGAAGCTTGCTGTGTTTTATGAGACTCAATATTAAGTCAATTCTCCGTGAAGTGCATAACCCCTCTTTCTGGCGGATTGTGAATGGCCCCTGTTACCTGTGATTTTTTGGCTCAATAACAAATAGTAGTTGTAATACTTCATCCAAGAAAGCAAGCAGATGCTTTTAAAGCACTGCAATATTGGCTTCCTCATCAGCCAAAACTAGCACAATACAATGTCCTCATGTTAGCAAAACACATCAATAGCCTTAATAATGGATATGTCATGAGATCGAAATAGAGACAGACATGTTCTGGTCTACAACATTTCATGTAGTGATACAACAACACATATCTTTGTCCCTGATTACAGTGTTTAACTCTATGTTTTTATAGAGCCTTTGTTTAAAACGTTGATTACTTTTAAATAATTACTTTCACAGTTCTGTTTTCGTTGTGCTTTTAAATAAAATATCCTACACACTGGATTATTTGCACTCATCCCTTGACAGGGGTTCTTGTCTTGGATTTGTACATTTGCAAGAAGTTTTTTCTAGGCAATGGGCCTTCAGCTATAAGAAACATCCGACCATCTGTCCTAACAAACACATCTTGGGATTGTAAGAGTCGGCCTGATGAGGGCGGGCTTTGTTTTTACCACCACAATTGCCAATCAACGTTAAATTTGAACAATGTTTTTTATTTCTCTCTTTCTGCACCTGCTGGGATTTAATGGATTATATAGATACTGTATATATATAGCATAAAAGTTACTTTCAATAGTATTGACCATCTGAAGTTTAGCATCAAGCATAATATTTTTTGCAATGAACAGATTTATTGTCAAATTTCTTTGCTATTCCTAAATTGTTGACAACTTCACATTCTAATATCTTTACCAAAACTTGCATCTATACTGAAGGGTGCAGGGTACAAAAATGATTGTGGATAACCAGACAGTGAGAAATCGCTTCTGTGTTGCCAGTGAGATGTTTAACACACTCCAGGGCATGAGAGGGACTTTTTATTACCAATCACTCATCAGTAGATGGGGCCGGGGAGCAAACGGGAGGTCAGAAGGACCAAGAGCTTGCCAAAATGTAGAATGCTGGGAGACGCAGCAAACCCCCTCCTACTACCCCAAAACTCTTGAGCCGGATTTGAGTGAGTGAGAACACAGGGGGAGACATAACTCTTTCTTTTCTTCTTTGAGGGTTGAGAAAGAGACAGACAGAGAGATGGATGGAGCTTAAACAAAAAGCTGGAAATGTCTGCAGAATGTCATCAGAACGATATGCATCCTGTGGCCAAGACAAACTAAACATAAAACCCTTAAAATGGACAGTGGCGCTTTCCCTCATAGACTTGCGGATTGCTCCAGGCCAAAAGACCCACCAAAGACATGAAATATCAAAACAGGACCCTCTCCCTGCGGTGTTGTGAGCCAATAATGTAATCAAAGAAACTCTTCTGAAGTGCCTGCTGAGAATAAACCATCAATCACTCTTGTATACGAGTTTTATCAGATATAAGTGGCACTGCTAAAAAGTAAAATGACTCCAGATGACTAATGTAATCTATATAGTGTTTTGTGTCCAATTGTTCTGAAAGAATGTCTAGATTTTTCCTCTACTCATTTAATATTTAAATGCATATTGGCCTATTACCCTGTTAGACTTAATTTTCAAAATGCAATTTTATTGGCCTAATGCAGCTGTCAGTTTAATATTGTGCTTGCACTTGTTTCTGTTTTTTAGTTGCCAGGGTGTTCATAGAGATCCTTGTCCACCTATTATTCTGTTCTTTCTGACTTTATCAATGTTATAAGCCACATGTGGGCCCTGATATAGCACTCTCAACACCTCAATTTGTGTCTGACCTTGTCTGACATCTCAACCAATAAACACTAGTGGAACTTCTGAGGTAGAGAACAATTGGATGAGCTCCTCTTTATAATCTAGCGCAGGTGGAAATGACAATAGACAATAGAGATTCAGTGTGCTGAGTGAAATTGTCGTGATTGACTTTTCTTGACAATTACATTAAGTTTACGCAAAGACTCAATATTTGCAGTGTTGACCCTTCTTTTTCAAGACCTCTGCAAATCGCCCGGGCATGCTGTCAATCAACTTCTGGGCCACATCCTCACTGATGGCAACCCATTCTTGCGTAATCAATGCTTGGAGTTTGCCAGAATTTGTAGGTTTTTGTTTTGCTTGAGGATTGACCACAAATTCTCAATGGGATTAAGGTCTGGGGAGTTTCCTGGCCATGGACCCAAAATGTTGATGTTTTGGTCCCCGAGCCACTTAGTTATTACTTTTGCCTTATGGCAAGGTGCTCCATTATGCTGGAAAAGCATTGTTCATCACCAAACTGATCTTGGATGGTTGGGAGAAGTTGCTCTCTGAGGATGTTTTTGTAATATTCTTTGTTTATGGCTGTGTTCTTAGGCAAAAATGCAAGTGAGCCCACTCCCTTGGCTGAGAAGCAACGCCACACATGAATGGTATCAGGAGGCTTTACTGTTGGCATGACACAGGACTGATTGTAGCGCTCACCTTTTCTTCTCCGGACAATCTTTTTTCCGGATGCCCCAAACAATCGGAAAGGGGATTCATCAGAGAAAATGACTTTACCCCAGTCCTCAGCAGTCCAATCCCTGTACCTTTTGCAGAATATCAGTCTGTCCTTGATGTTTTTCTCAGAGAGAAGTGGCTTTTTTGCTGCCCTTCTTGACACCAGGCCATCTTCAAAAAGTCTTCACCTCACTGTGCATGCAGATGCACTCACACCTGCCTGCTGCCATTCCTGAGCAAGCTCTGCACTGTGGTGCCCTGATCTTGCAGTTGAATCAACTGTAGAAGAGTATCCTTGCGCTTGGTGGACTTTTTTGGGCGCCCTGAAGCCTTCTTCACAACAATTCAACCTCTCTCCTTGAAGTTTCTGATGATCCAATAAATGGTTGATGTAGGTGCAATCTTACTAGCAACAATAGCCTTGCGTGTGAATCCCTTTTTGTGCAAAGCAATGATGACTGCACGTGTTTCCTTGCAGGTAAACATGGTTAACAGAGGAAGAACAATGATTTCCAGCACCACCCTCCTTTTAAAGCTTCCGGTCTGTTATTATAATTCAATCAGCATTACAGAGTGATCTCCAGCATTGTCCTCGTCAACACTCTCACCTGTGTTAACCAGAGAATCACTGACATGATGTCAGCTGGTCTTTTTATGGCAGGGTTTAAATGGAATGTACATGTTTTTGGACTAAGTTCATTTTCATGGCAAAGAGGTACTTCACAATAAAATTCAATTAATCTGATCACTCTTCATAACAATCTGGAGTATATGCAATTCGCCATCATAAAAATTGAGGCAGCAGACTTTGTGAAAATTAATATTTGTGTCATTCTCAAAACTTTTGGCCACGACTGTATTATTGGCACACAGGGATCTTGCTTCATAAAACCTGTCAACAATTTGGTGTCCTTTTAATTAATTTAGTACGAAGTGAGCTGAATAAGTAAGGGAACTGAGATGAAAAGATGTCAAAGTAGGAAAAACATCCCACGAGCACTCTACTCTCTGGCCCATTACTGTATCTCAACGGAAATGAGAGAATCTTACCTACTGAAATCATCAAGAAAAGAGGGTTAGTGTGCTTGAAAAAGAGAGATGTACTATGCTGAATAGCATAAATCTGATTTAATCTAGGATTTACTCAACTGCTTTATGTCCAGCCAAGCTGTTTTTGTAATTCTGAAGCTGTTTTTGTAATTCTGTTTCCACTGCAATAGATGTCCCACCTGGAGTCCATGCCAAGTCACACCACAACAAAACAAAACCATGGTCCCTTCATGGGGTATGATTTAAACCCAAATGGTCCTGAATCTGGACAGTTTTGCTGTGTCCCACACCCACAACTTCCTTACCCCTCCTTTCTTAAATTGACTGTAGCCTTTCGATCATCCAGAGCATTACTTACATCATAATCATGATAAATCGCCTCAACATGAATGACTTATGTGAAGGTGGGAGAGGAGGGTCACTGAGGCACTGTGAAACTGATAGTCCTGTGGATATACATGCTCCATAAGACCACCTCAAGGAATAGCAAAGGGGATCATATTTGGAAACCAACTACACAAAGACAGTAAATACTGTACGTGACATGATATATATTATTTATCCTTTGCCTCTTGCGCAAGTTTCTTCGGGTTGTAAAGCTTTGCAAATGGCATGTTCTGTTTAGGGATGGGATTTTATAAACTTACTTTTTTCAGCCACAGGTGGTAATAAGTCAAAAGAGGGAACTTGTATGAGGGATTGGATGTTTAGTAGAGGGAACTATGTTATTGTAGCACATCCCAAAGCCTTACAGTCTCCCGAAATTGTCTCAGATGTAAAATTTCATACCTGTTGAATGGCGCCCCTACTTCAGCAGCCACCACCTGAAGGGAGGGACTCGTGATATCTGCTCTGATGCCTAACCATGTGTGCACCTTTTGGCCACTCTTATAAACCAGATTGTAAAAATTAGTAAGGCATAACATTGACTACCTCATTGTATTTGAAGTTGTATATTCTTTTGTTCCCTTATCTACTGAGCTTTCGGTTCATTGAGCTTTTGAAGATGTAAAGTACAATTTTAAATGAAATACAAACAACTCAGACCTTCTTCGGTGCATTTTCACTGGTCAATGTTTTGAGAACTTTCAAAGTAACTTTCACACTTTAAGAACATTGTGGGGGAGTTATCCAAGTAACATTTATATTTATATTAGCTGTAAAATTTTATTTGTTTTTACATCATGCACTCACATAAAAGCAGTGAAATATCCAGAAGAGAAATTAAAAGGAATTCAGGAATGAGGACTGTTTTGGTATACCTCATTGTTGGATCTGTTGCATGTTTGCTGGAGTAATGTACTCTATTCTGTCTGGTATTCATACCGATTCAAGATCAAGAGCCGGGAATTATCAAGTATTATCCATGTCCTCCAATCATCACTCTTGCAGCCATCCAAACTAGCGGCTGTTCAGTCATTCGAGCTACCTACAACTCTCTAACAACAGCCTTTGAATGTGGCAGATCCTAAAGCATGTCCTGTACGAGCTAGCTGGTTTCAGACAAAAGCTTTAACCACCTGGTCCGGTCCTCCTCGACTTGGTGAAATTCCCAAGAGCCTGGCAGAATAAGTGAGATTCCTCCTCCAACATCTGCTACAGTTATCCTTGGCAATCAGCTCTGGCTAGACATTCCATTATTGTTATTTCTTTGTTCATCTCTTCAGAGAGAAAATAAAGATATTACAGACACAGACTATTCAAGCAAGAGGCTAATAACGGTGCCGATTCCAGTATGAACAAAATACATGCTATTAAAATGCCTTCTGATTTAACCAACATAATCAACTTGTTTGAAGATGGCTATCTGTTGACATTCACATGTCAGGATGAAGTTTTCTTGCATGGTTTCAAAAGCATACCCTAGTTTGCTATCAAGCAAGAAAACAAGCCTTGGGTCTAAACATCTTAAAAAGTGCTGTTGAAAAAAATTCTCTGGCATCTCCTGCTGTTGGTAAAACAAATGTCCCTTCTATACAATGTTATTCTTATCCAAGCCAAACTGTTAAAATAATTGACTTGCAATCATTTTTCAGTTTGTCATAGCAAAGGGCAAGACCTCAATTTAATGCCTCACTTAAAAAACACTGTTGACTTGTTTTTATCCAGAGCTGCTGGGTTATCCCCTGCTCAACTGCCAATCTGGAAGTACTGTAGTCTTCAGTACAATATGATGATGTTTTAGCGCTCTGTAGTAGTCCTCATATGCTTAATAGACCATCCCCACGGAGACATGTCTATCTTTATACGTAAAGATTTTGTATCGTATCTGCGTTTCGTCCAGACAGATCCGGCGTTTTGGGAGACTAAAACCGCATTTTTTTTAAACCGGGTGCCAGAGTGGATAAATCCTAAAAAAACCCACCTTGCATCTGTATATTTACTGAAACGATGATGTCATCACCCCAGCGCGCAAAGTTTATGGGTATGCTCCTAGTCTTCTCCATTTTTAGCGGTTTCGTGTGTACACATATATTTCTTGAGACAACGCAGTGAAAATAAAAAAAATATTGGATAGGGAAACCTCTGGCTTCGTGTGGATGTGGCCTACCATGTGTCTTAAAATATACAATTTGGACTATGAAAACTTCAAAGGGATTAATTAATTAACTTTTTAAGTTAAGGTTAACCCAAAACACTTATTTGTATTGCTTAGAGGTTATTCTTTCAGAGATCAGGGGACTTAACTGAATTTCCAGTTATGTCATTGATGTATTAATTTTGAATACAGATTTTTCTCCTACAATTTCATAGATAAACATGAACAATTTCTGACAAGCAGTAAGATTACAGAGTAATAAAATAGCTGGGAATTATATACCCTAGAGAATGTGATCTTGTAAGAATTTGACAAGAAATGTTTGAATTCATACTAAACATACTAAAGACTTTGGCATCGTGGCAGATCTGACCACAGTTAATATTTCTCCTAAAACAGACATGAGATCTTCATTTCAGGCAAAACATATGAAAAACAGGAGAGTAAAGTAAAAGTTTAGTGATTTAATCTTAATCTTCGACTTAATCTTAGATATTTTCTCTCTTTTCCCAGCAAAACGCCCAAGACGTTTCCAATTGTCCAGACACACCTCTCACACTTGAGTTGAAATAATAAAAGTAGAACAAAGTAAACACATCCTTTCATCAGTTCAATTCAAACCTTTCAAGGAGCCTCTAAGAAAAACGTATTCTTTAAATGTTTTTCACACAGTAATTCCCACAAATCCAGGGATTAACTCAGGAAAATCCATGTCAGAATAAAACACCTCACCATGAAAGACAAAACAAATAAATTACATGTTGACTTTTAGTTGTCCCTCTGTAGCAATGCTCCATCACATTAATTATTACAGATTCCAGCTACCATTGGACATTACTTTGGCATGAATAACTAACTGCCCACAAAATTTCCCAGACTGCAACCTGTAAAAATTAACTACTAATGATACGTGACGTTACTGTATGGCTAGACAGTTGTGATGTTTCCCTTTTTACTTTACTTGAAAAATGATATAACAGTGTTCATGATACCATATATCAGTTCATGTGATAAACTCCATACTCACTTCTTCACATAGTTTTATGTTGCCCCTTACTTTAAGATTTTTGTCCCAAATATGAGGTGATGGGTGGATATTGTAACGGTTCGTGTAGAGAACGCTCGAGAGACGTAGATACTCCAAAATATCTTTAATAACATCCAGGACGATCAAGCCACAGACAAGCACAATATCATTACATAAACCAGGGGTCACCAACTAGCGGACTCCGGTCCGAATGCGGACCGCGAGATGCGTCCGTCCGGACCTCAAAGCCTTTTGACATAATAAATAAATGAACGCCACAGTATATTCTAATGCAATCAAATTTATACCAGGCACATCAAGGTCCGCTCAGTAGCAGTTTGGGTCCTACGGTGCCACGGACATTTAACATATGCGCACTGTTGCTACGTTCAGACGTCGATGAGTGAAGAGAGCCGAGACATAGAGATAGACTCGCTGCACAGCGCACAGAGGTAGCTCTCAGTGACTGAAAAACAATGTATTTTTCAAAAGTTAGAAAAGTTGACGCTGAAAACCATGTTTTCCGAGATGAATGGCTCGAGAGATTTGCATTTATTCTTCATGCATCGACATGGCATTATGAAATTAGACAGACACTTTGAAGAAGCTAGCTCTCTTCAAACCACATACTTCATGGGGTGAAACCACTGATGTGAACTCTGCATAAACAGATATCGCAAAAAGGAAGGTTCCTTGTGTCAAAATTCACGTCCATTTCTTAACCTCCAGTTTTGTCTCATGAACCTCCTCTCTTTAAACAGCTCTCTGGTCATTTATAAAAGAGACGAAAGTAAGTGTGGGTGCTGCCAACCCAGTCTTTTTAAAAGGCAAGTAAATCAGACAAGATCATATAATCAGGGCCTGCATTTTGCACATTGACTCTTCTCGCACATCCAGTTCTCATCTCACTGTCGGACCAAGCTGAGGGCAATGAGGGAATCACGCTAACACTAATTATCACACACTGATGGAAGTAACGTCATTTTCAGGCTTTAATAGACACAAGTCTGGGTTATAGATTCGGAGAGTCACACTGATGTGACATGATAGACTTTAGGGGTCAGAAGGCTGGAAACTCAACCGTCTGTAAACTTTCGGAAAATGATGGGTTTGCCAGGTTGGTGATTATTGCTTTGCAAGATAGTCTTGTGAAACTCACACTTCAGCTGATGTCTCATTCAGGTTTTCAGAATGAAGACAGAATAACATTTAAAGGCATAGTTCACCAAAAAATAAAAATTCTGTCATCATTTACTCACCCTCTTGTTATTTAAAGCCTGCATAACTTTCCTTCTGCAGAACACAAAATATATTTTGAAGAATGTTGGTAACCAAACAACGGCGGTAACCATTGGTTTTATGTCCGTACTATAAATTAATCTGTCCAGTTTTGTTGCAGATTTAATTGCTTTTAAGTATTAAAGAGTTGAGAGGTTGAGATAAAACACACATTTCATTGCAATCACTAGACTAACATATTTTACATTTAAAAAAACACCACTGACATTATCTATCACTTTCAAAAGTATATTTCCCCCATGCTCCATAAACTCAATAGAACTTGCTAATTTTGTGATGTTAAGGGGGACGTGAAGCAACTCTTGCCTATATTTTGCTTAATATTACACATCAATTTTCATAACCTATAGAGGGCACTGTAGCTCTATATAGTAGAGTCGCCTTTAGCTCCGATGCAAAGCGATATGTCTTTACGGGGAAGTATGTCTTAGCACGTCCAGGAAAGGGTGAATTAGAAAGCGTAATTAAAACGTATTGACACCATATGTGCCTCTCTAAGCATTTGGGTAGTATGAAGGTGTTTAACCTGTAATTACAGACAGACCGCCCCCAGACTGATTTATATAGCCACCCAACACGCACACACACACACGCACGCACACACGCACGCACGCACGCACGCACGCACGCACACACACACACGCACACACACACAAACACACGCACACACACACGCACACACACGCACACACACACACACACACGCACGCACACGCACACGCAACACAGGCACACACACACACACGCACACACACATTTAACAAGGCACTGTGAGATCTTAATTTAGCTAAGATCAGTTGTGAAAAACAGTTATGCATAAAAAACTTAGCCTCTTTATGCACAATGGCTGACATTGCATTTGATGGTATCTGCTTTTTCACCACACAACGTTCTACGTTCACATCACAGTGGATGTGCCACTGTGTATTTGTTTACTGCACACTTTTTCAAAGAATTATCACATTATCACATCTTCTCTCACAGTGTTAACAATTCATAGTTGTTGTGTATCACTCTCACAGTATACTGAAACATTGTCTTTACATTTATTTGGATTCTGAGACGGGCTGTATTTAAACTTTCATTCTGACAGAGACCAAGTAAACACTGTATCATTAAAGATTAATAACCAACCTTGTCTGAGTATAATTCCTGGATTTGTTTAGCATTACAGACAGTACAAAATTATGATCTTTCAAAATATATTGGGAACCAAAGTCCCATAAACTGTGAGAAACAGTGAAATATAACAAAAATATACAGTTGTAACCTTTAATATCACGCATCAGATATTAATTAACAACTTTTCTCCCGCTTGGTATCATTAACAGCGTTTTACGCAACATCCTTATGGTCCAGTTTTCTAATATTGACATAAGCGCAGAGGTTATCAAAACACAGAGACACTGTGTTATGATGTCTTCACACACCCTCTGGGACAATGAAATAAACGAATGGTTTGTTAGCACCTGATATGGGACTTAAAATAAACACTAAAGTCATCCAATACAGCCCAAATATACAGGCAAACATGATTAAACTGTTTTGAGGGTAGCCAAATTTTGGCCCACGCAGTAACTTGGCAGTTCCACAAGGCATTTTAAAGGCTAATAGTGTAGGCAGATCAGAATAAGGAACATTACTGCCTGTCTAAATATTAAAAGCAGTCAGCTTGAGTCGCAGACAGATATACAGAGAGATTATTTGAACCCTGGACTTGTTTATGAAAGTCAAGCAAAATAAGCGGAGGAGTGCAATCTCTCAGGCTGCAAGTCTGGCTCCTGGGGGGACTGGCTGTGTGGGTGGACTCGCTTGCTGGAGGAGCCCCAGATGGCTCAAACTCACCGTATCTCATAATCCTTTACCAGACCCAGAAGTGTGGAAAAATGCAACAAACAGAGATGTGTAATACAGTGAGTTACCAAGTACACAAGCTGTTGAGATCTGGCATGCGGCACATACAGATAATGCTACATTCGCTGGAACATCATGCAGCAAATCAAAAATATATATCTGTGCTCTAAAAATAAAAGCTACCTAAGCTTTTTATTTTTTAATGTGCATTGTGACATTCTGTGAAGTTTATAAAGTTTATGAAGTTTAAATTAAAATACTGTCTTGATGTATTAACAGACTTATGCAATATATCAAGCATATTATGTAATATATTGTATATATTGTATTATATAATATATGTAATATAATATATTGACTACCTGAAATGCACTGTCTTGAAATGGGAAACTTTAATTTCATTAGCTGACATTGTGGTTTTAATTATCCTTAAAATATATTTTCAAATTATTTATTTTGCCTATTTATTTTTTTGTGAGACACTCATGAGAAAGTTAACCATTATAAGCAGAACTGTATAGACAGTTTCAGAGCAATAACATAAACAAACGTTACTGCGCATTCACGCTTTTGTGGCCCAAACTGAATATCTGTTACACATCCACAAAGAACAGAGTCCCTGTAGATTATTTCTGATAAAAAGCTAAATAAAAAAATAAGTAAATTACATTAGCAAGCAAGTTAAAAATGTGTTTAGCCAGTATTATTTTGGGTTACTAGTAGAAGAACCATTACTTGGCTAAACCTAAATGCGACTAAGCTACACGACCCATTCAACACATTGTTTATTTTAAAAACATATTTAAAATAAAATTTAACAAATTTTAATACAATTATTACTGTATATAATAAAATATTAATATCCATGTGCTGTATATTAATTAAATAAAATATAAATAGTTATATTATCAGCCACTAGCCAGTACGACCAACAAACACAGAGCGGAAATTAATCCGGGCCAGGCACATGCGTTTGATGAAACCGTCTATAGTCTGTTTCATTTTATGAGTTTCTGAGTTAGGGAAATAGTTTTTCACTGGTTTAGTTTCCGTGTATTACTTTAGGAGGGACAGAAATTCAAATCCCAGAATCTACATGTTATCTGATAGTTTTCCATTTTTTTCTGTCGAGGTGATTAGACATTTCTGCACTATAAAACAGTTTTTTAATAAAATACAATTATTTTGGTATATTCTCTTTGGCATACACTTGCCCCTGAACGCCATTTAAGATGGTGAAAACAAATGCTTGTAATTGGTTACTTTACATGTTGGCCCTTCCTTATTTACTGTTAGTAGTGCTAAATGGCCAGATTACACTGCAATGTGGGCCAGACCTTACACAGTGTCGTTTGGTCAAACATCTGACTATTTAAAACTATGCTATTACTATGTAATGGCTTTCCTGTAGCTCAGTGGTTAGAGCATGGCGCTAGCCATGCCAATGTGATGGATTTGATCCTAGGAATTACACATACCCAGAAACTAATGTAGAGCATAATGCCATGCTAGTGGCTTTGGATAAACGCATCTGCCAAATGCAAAGATGTATGGAGTATGTAAGTAAACTATCCAAAAAGCAGCTGTCATAAAACCATATTACCAGTCCCCTTAAAAAGAGCATAACCCCACTGGAGTGTAATGGCTGTCCTGTCAGCACGTAATCTCCCACACGGCTAAAAACTTTTGTACCTCCCCGGACTTCTCCAGGTGTCACAGACAGATCCAAGGAGGAGATTTAATGTACACTGTGACCTCCAGCTATTCATTGTGGCCTGCTAATGCTCTCAGCTTCTAGAGAATGCAGTTCAAGGCTCTGAGTGATAGTGTTAATTATGCTGACCTGTGCAGTGAATGCTGGATTTGTGACATCAGCGCTATGCTCTCAGAGAAGCCCTTTCAATTAGCACTTACCAGGCGTACATACACTGTCATCACACCACTCTCTGATACTCCTCCTTACACACAGCTGGCATACGGCTTACATATGCAACATACAGGTGGGAGCTTCGGCACAGGTGTTCACTGGCTAAGCTTCATGGAAACAATACAAGAAGACCTCAGGAACTGATGTTATCACACGTTGGGACCAGTTTCGTGTCATGTTGTTTAGAAGGTGAACTTGACTTTAATTGTATCAGTTGTAGATCCGTTCTGCCGGCTGAGGAGAGTTCCATTTGTCTTTGATTTCTTTCCTGTCCTAAATCCAGGCCGTTGACAAGTTCTGGCTTGTTTTTCTTGGATTGGGGCAGCAATCTGCCAAAGCAGTCATCATGTTTTGCCTGAGGAATGGAGGATTGAATATGCCTTTTTGTGAGTCGAGAAAATGCAGAGAAAAATCCCCCTTACCTGCCGTGCTGTATGCACGGTCTGTGGCTGACAGCTGAAGAAATGGCTCTTCACCCACTAACCTGTCTGGCTCTTTTCCACATAAGCAGCAGCACAGCCAAGATCCCCTAAGGCCCCTATGAACAGGAGGGGCCACAGAGACAACAGACAGCCAATTAGTATATCTTTGGCAAAGAGCAAGAGGCAGCTGCGGTGCACATCCACCCCAAAACACACAGGGCTACGATAAAGACTTAAATCGTCTCACACTGAGAAAAAAATGGGACTGTTGGTTTACTAAGTAAAAAAGGATGCAAAAAGTTGTAGGATAAGTTGGAAGATATATACAGAAAATTACATTTGCTACTCCCCAGTGCTGCAGTTTGGAATGTACATGAAAGTATAGATGACAATAGAGGTATTTGCAGAATATATGAGCAGCCATTAATTAGAGGTATTTAGACTGTGTTCTTCTTCATGGAAAAAAGTTAAAAGCCCCGTGAGAGTGCAGCATGATCAAACCAGGGACATCTGGGTGTTTATAGACATTGAATTTATCAGTCCCCATCTACAAGGTTTCTTGTGTTTTGTGAAAATTGCCAAAATCATAAAATGAAGTGTAAGTGAAGAAATTTAATCTTCCACTGGAATTGTTAGGCCAGTTCTACACCTCTTTCATAACAGTCTATTTTGGTAGGTCTATCAATGTCTACCATCACTATTCAGGCCTACACCCATGATGAATGGGCAATATTGTTTTTCAGATGCTAAAAATTTTAAGGTATCTACTGTAACTCAAAGTAAATTCATATTTATTACACAGTTTGAATGTAGTTGGACGTCTATTATTAGGAACATATATTATTATTATTAAACATGTGGTACATAATGAACACATCATTGCTCATAATGCATTCTTTTTTTCTCTATGTGCCTCTATATTCTATATTTTTATATTTATTGCGTGCTGGATGACTAAGTGATATGATCACCAGTAACTCGAGAGCAACTCAAGAAGTCAGATTCTCGTTAGCAATTGCCGACTGGCAAATAAATTCAAATCTAATTCAAAGTATTTTCCAATGGGCACTACGACTCATTAATACCAATAGAAGAAGCTTATGAGTTGGTTTAGCAAAAGTATAATTTATTGCTTTAAATTAATCATGAAGGGTAGTCTAGACAAAACGCTCTTTTGTTTATTTATTTCCATGCAACATGGCCTGAATTACATTAGCTTTAACCTTACCTGCAAGTACACCTGCCTTTACTGATTGCAAAATTAGACTATCACCATATCTGCTCCAGCTTAAAAAGTTATATCAGTATATAAGGGAATGTCACAATATTTGTATTTTTAATGATACATGGTTAGAAGTTTAAAATATTCTTTGAAAAAGGTTCCTTGTAAAATATATGGAAAAAAATATTTAATTTTTGTTATTCTATGGCACATTAATGGTAAATTTACCTAAAGTTGTTAGCAAATGGGGATTTTCATAAAATCCAGCTTCCCATTTGATTCTTATCTCACACGTTCGGTTGACTCTAGTCCAACAGTATGGTTGTGCCAGTAGTCAGACAAGGCCTGTGTGCTGTGACTCAGCCTCCATAGACATTTAAAACAATAATATACTACAGGCACAGGGCGGTGACTACATCAGCCACACCTTTTGCAATGCAAAAAAAGGCAGCGACTTGGTAAAGATAGAACATTTTATGCTCCCAGAGACAGTTTATTTTGTTTTTGTAAACAATATACAGAATGATAAAGCACCCAATGATGTTTTTATTGGCAAAAGCAGCGTAAATACAAACAATACATACTTGAATTATTGTACAAACAGAGGAGATCTGGATTGGAGAATTGCTTCTTGAGCCAAGTACACTGATTACTGATTGAGTCATTGCCTTAAACCCACCCTCTTGACAACATCCCTTCAAGCAATCTGATGAAGCTAAAGAGAGTTTGATTATGCCATAATGTGAATCAGTATGAAGAGGTTGACTGGACCTGTGCCAAAATACGCATGTATGTATGTATTTTACAGTGGCGTACAACAAATCTTGTTCCCCTACGCTGTGAACAATGTCCCGCCCGCAATTAGTGACATTATACGCAACCGATTTTATCAGGGTGAAATGCTATCACTCATGAAGAAAGATAGTAATTTTATTTTGACAATTTAGCCCTCTCTTTAAAATATTTCTCTTTATTTTGCGTTTTACGTCTTAAATATGATAGAGTTCTGTCATTCAGAAAATGCACATTAGATGGTTATTGTTGGAGATTAGAATTAAGCAAACACATGACCATGATGTAATATGTGTTCTGCTGCAAATAAATTGGTTTAGTTAGATTTATTTCTGCAACTTACTTTAAAATGCTTTTACTGTGTGCTGTATCAACAATAAACATTGTCTTTGTTTCCCACATCTGTGAATCTGTATTTCATCTGCGTAAACAAGATATATTTGCAGATTAAATGCAATTTCTATAGAGTATTAAAATGGGGATTCACATTCAAATTGTCAGCAGGTTACACACATGGATGTGTATAAGAATACATCTGACATCAGCCTTTAAGGATCACAGTCAGATTTACATTTACTTAATGATGTCTTAGACTGATGGAATCATACAGTAATCCAAAATGGTCGACAATGCCACCTACAGGTATAACCCTGCTGAACAAGTACCTTGCCTTTAAAAAACAGAAAACATGCTGTTAAATAGGCAGACATCACCTGCGAAAGTCTCAAAGTAACATTCATGCCAACTTAATCTTTAAACCAAAAACATCTGAAGTAATCATGTTGGCCACCTTGACAGAAATCTTTCTTACTTGCTGGGCAAATTATGGATCATTACTGTGGAAATAGACCAACACAAAGTGGCACAAAGACACTGTCACGGATTGCTTGGCGGAAAGAACCCAAGCGCAGGCAGCGGCAATGACGGGGTTAACAACACAAACTTTATTTTGACAAGAAACACAAAACAAAAACCCACGAGGGGGGTGTAAACAAGAACAAGATAATAAAAAGTAAAGAGGGACGTAAACTAACTAAACTAAACAACACTTGACAAAGACTAAACTAAACACTTACTGTGACAAGGGGAAACTGCAACAAGAGGCACAGGCACACGGAAGACATCTGACCACTGAATGTAAACATACAGCACACGGACCGAACGTAATACACGAGCACAGGACAATGAAACAAGAGGGCATTAAATAGGGTAAGACAAACGAAGGATAACGAGCGAGGGCAGGTGTGAAACATAAGACATGGCAGGGAGACAATACAGGAAACGAGAGGGGCGGGGCCAAAGACGAGATACTGGAGAGAATGCATATTATTGTCAAAAGGACAATAATATGTTTCTCTCCACACATAACCAAAGACTTTGTCATGGCTCTGCTACAGGACCAAAAAAAATCATGACTAAATGAAGCAGAGCCATGACAGACACTTTTCAAGTGAAAAATGTTATGAGGTTTCAAATCATACATTTTGTGAAAAATTAAGACAGTATTGTGACATTTTCTGGTTGTGAGCCATTAATAGAACATGTCCATAATTACAGTAACATAAATTCACATTAGGAACTTGAAGGTACAGTAATTGAGTTCAAATCTCCACTAAACATGCACTCTAAAAATGCAGGGTTATTTTCAACCCAGCGTTGGGTAAAAAGAGTACAAACCCAATTGTTCGGTTGTAAAATTACCCTGTGCTGGGTTGTTTTAACCCAAACTCATTTTTGCGTCAAACATAAATATTTTCTGGGTTTATTAAACCCAATGGCTGGGTTGGTCTCTTTTGAAAATAAGCCAGCATTTTTTAGAGTTTGACCTTAAGAGTGTATAACGGTGATATTTGTTCATTTGTTTGCAGATGCCAATTTGTTTTAAAAGACTTTGTCTCTAACACAATAGCACTCTTTTTATGTGTGATTTAATTTCCAGGCTCCGTATACTCTGACAGCACGTTCACTCACACTAACCTAATTTTGAGGATCTGATTTGTCCTAAACAAACAGAATGTGATGGACTGTGGTAATTGTTTCCAGGAAGAGGGGCCGGGGCTTTCTGACCCAGGAAGTGATGATCCAAATATGCCAAGATTAACATTAACCGAATTGTTTGGGCAAGAACGATACACATCTGCCAGCAACCCTCTGTGGAGAACTAGAAGTCCAGCAGGGAGAGGAGAGAAGAAAAATGGAGAGAAAAGATGAGGTAGGAAACACAACACTGAAATGGTAGATTGAATGTTACTGTCTGCCATTTGTTCTGCACTACAAATTGTCCAATATACTGGAATGCACATTATAAATCATTACTGTATCATTTTTCACAGGAGCTCTACATCCTGTCAGAAGGCCAACCAACACAGATCTTCTCCTCCAGAGTCTACTCATGAAAACTTCTGCCATACACTGCTTATTAAGGTTATTTGTGGCTATCTAGAATCCTAGTTTGTTTCACCAGGTCATCATGCAGTCTTGCTGAATGAGGTAAATTGTATTTGAACACACCATTTTTATTGTGGTGTGCTGGAAACCATTATTAATTCTTTAAAGGTCTTGTTAGTCTTAATACCCTTACCCCAGGAATATCAAATTATACTGAATTGCTCACCTTGATTAGAACAGATATTGTACCTTTCATTCATGATAACTTGTGATACGTGTCATGACCTGGATGACTCACAAATACAAGCCTTATTTACCATGGCAACAGTCCAAAGTATGCCTAATAAACAAAGGAAATATGTAGCTGTATACCTAACAGCTTTGTGGTCCATTGCATTTGCAAAAGAAGTTGTGTGCCGTAAGTCTCGGACATGTGGTGCGTTTCTGAACTTGAGATGTAATTGCTCCCACTTTACCAATGTTACAGTATGTTCAAGATGTTTTTTTAGGTTTAATATTCAGAAGCCACTCTCAACTCAACTCAACTTTATTTATATAGCGCTTTTTACAATTTGCATTGTTACAATGCAGCTGTACATGAGACATATTGACTATAAGCAAAACAATTAAAGTTGTACCTGTAAAAACAAGAAAAAGGTGAAAACACAGAAGACAGATATACCCACATACAAAACACTCCACACACACAATATGCACACGTACTAACACACATAGACATAGACACACACACACGGATGCGCAGACACACGGACGCGCACACACACACACACACACACACACACACAGACAGGGACGCACACACACAGACACGCACACACACACACACACACACACGCACACACACACACACACACACACAGACAGATACGCACACACACACACACGCACGCACACACGCACGCACGCACACACACACACACACACACACACACACACACACACGCGCACAGTGAGAGCATAAAGGAGAGAGAAGCACAGGTCAAATATAACAGACTATAAATTCCTATATGCAATATTATTTAAGTAAAACTTTAAAATTCTAATTCTAAAGCTAGCAGCCAATCCATGTTTTAGAAATTTGCGTGTACCAGGGAAAACGTCTCGGTTACGGATGTAACCTCGGTTCCATGATGGAGGGAACGAGACGTTGTGTCGAACCGAAAGATGGGGTTCGTCTCTGAGAACCAATCGCTTCCTACTTCTTAGAAAAGGCCAATGAAAATTGGCGAATGAAATTTGCATGTCGGACTCCGCCCCCGGATATCCGGGTATAAAAGGGAGACGGCGTGCCTCATTCATTCACCTTAGTTGTGAGGAGCCTGAGACATCTCACGACTGCTGCAGTGGACAGCACGTGTTGTGGCAAGGAGGACACAACGTCCACGACTTTCCCTTTCTGTCGGTCTCTCGACATTGTGTCGAACCGACAGATGGGGTTCCTATCGAAAACGCCATAACACTGTGCCCTGTCACAATCTCTAGCGAAGCGACGGTGACTGGCCTGGGCGTGTCAGCCGTGAGCGCTACCACGAAATTGTAACCTACCAGTGGGTAGGTAGGGGGTCCCAGAGCTTTCTTGAAAGGTGGGAAGGCCCCTACCTTCGGCCTCACAGGCGGCGGCCTTGTTTCTCTAACAGCGAGAAGCCGCCCGGAACCGTAAGGCCACTGGGTAAGCACTACTTCCTCAAGCGGGGGATGCGCTACAGAGACCACTTCCTACCGCAGGGAGGAGTCTAGTGGAGATACCAACATGGTCTCTCCGATAGGGGAGAGCTCATGGGAAGAAAGTGCAGATTGAAGGAGTTAACCGCGAGGTGGAGGTCCACCTAAGGAGGTCATGGGTTACCAAGGTGGGAACCAGCATGAGGATACATCAGACGGAACCGCCCTACTGGGGGGTTGCAACGTCTGGTAGCACTAGGTCCGGTTAGAGCTGTGTTGCGAATAACTCCGGAGATACTCGGCTGCTCTGCCCAGCCCGCCCGCAGGAGGTGCTTGCTAGTGATGGATGGAGTGCCTGTTCTTCACCCAGTGGGGGAAGAAGGGAGGCTAGTAGTACGCTGACCCCCTTTGGAGAAAGGGGGGAAGGTACTGTCATAGGCGTACACCCTACCGGCCGCCGGTCTTGCCTGATGCCTGCAAGACTCGAGCCGATACCGGTTTTACGTGGAGGCTGTAGGACCTCGCGAAGGTGATGGGTGTAGCCCAACCCGCAGCTCTGCAGATGTCTGCCAGAGAGGTGCCTCGAGCCAGTGCCCACGAAGAGGCTGTACTCCATGTGGCGAGAGCGCTCACCCAGTGAGCGTAGGCGATCTTAGGACAGGCACGCCAAAGTGACGGTGTCCATGATCCAGTGCACCAATCTCTGTTTGAGACAGCCCTCCCTGCTGATCTCCAAAACAGACAAAGAGCTGCTCAGAGCTTCTGCGGCTCTGCGTGCGGTCCAAGCAGAGGCGCAATGCGTGTACTGGACACAACACGGATGGGGTTGGGTCTTCCTCCTCGGTGGGGAGCGCCTGTAATTTCACCACCTGGTGTCTCGGGGGAGTGGTGGGAACTTTGGGCACGTAGCCGGGCCGGGGTCTCAAGATAGCGTGAGAATGACCGTGCCTGAGTTCTAGGCAATCTGTGGACACGGAGAATGCTTGTAGGTCTGCTACCCTCTTGAGCGTCCTCCCGAGAGCCGTCTTCATCGAAAGTGAGAAAGAGCGGTATCTCCGAGGGGGCTCCAGGACCGCATCAAGGTCGTAAGAGGGTACGGAGCGTGGGTGAGGTGGTAGCCTTCCCGCGCCCCTTAGGAACCAAGTGATCAGGTTGTGCTGTCCAAGAGACTACCAGCAACTGGGTCGTGATGAGCGGCAACAGTGGCTACATACACGTTCAGTATGGAAGGGGAGAGATTATTCTCGAGTGTCTGGGTGTACCGCACCCACTTGATCAAGCAACTCCGCGGGTCTTCTCTTCGAGAAGAGCACCAGGATGAGAAGAGGCACCACTATAGGCGTAAAGTCGCCTAGTGGCCAGGGCCCTAGCCTGAGTAGTGGTCTTAACCGCCGCAGGGGTAAGGCTTGCTAGTGAACACGGCTTCAAGGAATCGTCGGAGTCTGATGCCAGTAAGTCACCATCCGATGCTGCAACAGACATCTCATCATCATGTACCGTGTCCGATACGTGATTGAGGAATAAGATGGCGGACCATCTCATGGGGAACGGTCAGACGAGCAAGACGAGGTGCGAACAGTCCGCGAGCCAGTGGATGACGGACTAGCGCTCACAGTAATCCTCATATCACCCTCGCTGCTCGCCGTAGCGGGCGGCAGGGCCGTAGTCCTGCCATCATGGAACGGGAAGCAGACGAGGTGGTGGCTGAGTCCCGTGGGAACACAGCCATCCGTGACGCAACGTCTGAATCGTCAACTGCCCGCAGTGCGGGCAGGACGTATCCACAACATCTACCCCAGCATACTGGAAGCAGACATCGTGTCCGTCCCCCTCCTCGATGAGTGTGTTGCACCCATGAGAACAGCGGGACATGCCACGCTGGAGAAATTTGCTCTTTTAGAGAAAAAACTCGAACACTTCTGGAACCGCCGAGACGCCCAGGGGAATTCGCTGCAGGAAGGGACAGTCCGCTGCACCACGTCGTAGAGCCGGCAGTCTTGTAGCGAAGTCTGTTGATCATGAGCGAAGGCTCCGAAGAACAAAAGGTGAATGAATGAGGCACGCCGTCTCCCTTTTATACCCGGATATCCGGGGGCGGAGTCCGGCATGCAAATTTCATTCGCCAATTTTCATTGGCCTTTTCTAAGAAGTCGGAAGCGATTGGTTGTCAGGGACGAACCCCATCTGTCGTTTCGACACAACGTCGAGAGACCGACAGAAAGGGAACTGACTTAGCATTGGATATGGGATGCTCTGCGCAGCAAATGTAATGAATGAGACATTTTGCATACTTAGACAGTCTAATCACCCATCAATGTCTTCAGTATTTTGGAAATCAAGAGACAACAAACGTAGCTGCCATAACAATAGGAGAGTTTCACTGATGACTTTGTGTCTAGCTTTTAAATTGAAAAGTAGACAATGCTGTTGTTAAACATTGCTTCACTGATCTGCCTTCTGTTACATAGTGAATAAAGGCATATTGAGTCATTTGTGTCTTACCATCTGGCTTTCATCATTGGGCTTTGATTGGCAAATCTTAAATTAAATCAGTACTTTCACCAGCATTCATTTTGCCTGTTTTATTAATATAATCACAAGGCTTTTGGACGTTAATATACAATCTATTTATATTTACATTTAATATGAGATTTCACGATGCATACAAGCGTGTGTTTTGCCTTTGGCCGAAAGCGGACATTTTAGCCTGGCCGGTTGTTTTTCAGTTTTTGTCATCATGAACTCTTGCTTGTGGGGTAATATTTCAACATGAGTCCATTACTAGAATCTAGCCTCTTCATCAGGAAATGGCCCACTCACCATTTACCTAAAAAAACATGAGCTCAGCCTTATGGACATTTTGCAAAGGAACTCAACATTGGGTCCTGGCATTTTGACAGTCCACTTAGACACACTATATTTGGTATTTTGTCCTGCAGGTGATGTGATTTATTCTGGAGCGTAAAGAAAGTGCTCCCCCAAATAAGACCAAAAGTCAAATTCACTTAAGTCCAGCGGTTTGGGTAACATGCAAGGAACTTGTTTCCTTCTAGTGTTTCAATCACTTCTGCCCTGTTCTGTGCTTAGTGTTTGGGTTTTATTTCAAATGATATGCAGCTGTCTAATATGTAGAATGAGAAGTTGGCATTTTCTTGGCATTGTGTGGCATCTTCAGAATTTGATAACGCACACTGTAGCCCTCGCGGGCTGATTTGGCAAATATCCATTCAGCTCTCAGTTGAGAGCTGTCAGTGTGAAAGCCTCGTCCCAAGAGTTTTTTCAAACATTTTGCACACACTCTCGTTGGGGAGCATTCTAGTGGGGCATAAATACAGTATATCATGTAAAATAAATTCAATAAATTCAGTTAAATTCAATTATATACAGTTTTCATTGTTGCAAAGCAGCTATACAAACACCATAATATTTTTTTTTAAATAAAAATAATACTGGGGAGAAAATCGAAGAGAATATGCGTTATTAAGATAAATGGTATTATTGCAAGTTTTTCTCTATGCAATGTACACTGACATAATTGGATTGTCAGAAACTGTAAATTATTCAATCCAAGTATATTTAATTTAGGTATATTATTATTTTAAATATTGTTATCAGGACTGTGAGCATAAAATTACAATATACCAGAACAATTTGCAATAATACCAAAACGTGCAGAAAGAATATATTTGTTAAAATATGTTAACGTGCATCTGTGTTTTTAAACGTAAGTTGTTTATATTTATGGAATAAACTAAATCAGCAGTCTCCCTGTGAGTAAGCCAGTGGCAATGGTGGCAAGGAACCAAAACTGCATTATAGATGTATATGTGTATAAGAGTGGAGAAAAAAAACCTTGGGAGCCAACTCTCATCTGGCATATTAAAATAGCACTGCTGTTATTGTCATCAGTTGTCATCAGGTGAATTGCCCATCATCACGAGCGTCTGTCTGGACTGGGAAGAGCATCAGGCCAGAACCAGAGCTTGGACTCACGACTTCTGGTGCCCTCGGGATCCTTGGTTGTGGCTGTATTTGCCATCAGGTGGACTTCCCATCATCACGAGCGTTTGGCTGAACCAGGAAGAGCATCTGGCCAGAACCGGAGCTTGGACTGACGACCTCTGGTGTCCCATAATTATGGTAGATAACAAGATTAATTTGGAAGCAAGCGTTTACAGATCACAATGCAATTGAGAGAAGCCAGTCGTCATGATCGCAAATGATGAAATTTAACCAGTATAATATTGTGAGGCACTGACATGTAGACCTTTGTTTATGTGTTTTTGACCTGCAATGAACATGACGTGAGAAAAGTTAGCTATTTAGGTTTGTATGTTAGCATGGACTCACTAACCGTTTGTTACGGTCTGGACGGGACATCATCTGGCACGGGGATTGTTTTGTTTTTGTCGAGCACGTGGCTGTCACCGAGCTTTCGGCTGGCCTCGTGCTTGTGTCTGCGTTATTCGCCCCACCCTCGTTTTGTCCGTATGACTTCTCCTGCACTGGTGTTTTTCCACTCCGTGTTCACACGCCTGTTGGCGCTTCACTCATTAGACATTATCGTTTCCTTAATTACCCCACACCTGGTTATGATCTCCTCATTACGTTCTCTTTATAACTCCCTCAGTGTTTCTTGTCCGGTGTCTGTTCGTTGTATGTATTTCAGCTCAGACTGCCCCAGGCATAGCTGCGGCTTGCCTGTAGAAGCCTTTAACTAAAACCTCTTGTCAAGTTTGCCTACCTTAGCCAAGTCTTGTCTTGTCTCAGTTTATAAGCCCTTACCTTCCTTGCTCTCCTCACTCTGTCTTCTGCTCTGTTCCCTTCAGCAGCTTGCATCGGCGCTCCGGTCAGTGGTCATCTCAACCAGAGGACTTCTCGTGGGAGGACTCACCAGCTACTCCTCCAGGCGCAGATTTTCCCCTCTCTGTCTACGCGGACTCCGAGTCGAGTGAGGTCACCAGGCGCTACCGCCCAACTCTCAGCACCGGCAGCCTATCCTCGACTCTCCGTGCTGACTTCTGGCTCCTCCGGAGGGAAACGCTTGCGACCTGTTTATTGTTAGATTTCTCCCTGTCTTCGTCAGTGTAAAATAAAGACTCTGTTTTTCCCCGCACTTGGGTCTCACGTGGTTCTGTCATGACACCATTTTTAGCCAGTGATACCTTGCTGAAGCACATGATGACATTAAATTACACAACATTACCGTAAAAATGATGAGAGCTTCAGATTTGACAATGCTTCTCTATAGCGCTGAAACCTTCTCGGTTACAGATTTAACCTCCGTTCCCTGATGGAGGGAAAAAGAGGTTATGTCGAGACTGAATGGGGTTTGAACTTGAGAATCTATCATCTCTGATTGTATATCTAAAAGGCCACTGAATTTGGCGAATGCCAAGTCTCCGCCCCATGAATTACGGTATAAAAGGAAGATTTGTACATCCGTGTACACTCCCCTTCTGCTGTCCTCTAAAAGACAAAGAGCTGCTCAGAGCTTCTGAAGCTCTGCATGCGGTCCAAGTAGAGGCACAGGGCATGTACTGGACACAACACGGCAGGGGTTGGGTCTTCCTCCCCATGGGGGAGTGCATGCAAGTTCACCACCTGGTCCCTGAAGGGAGTGGTGGGAACTTTGGGCACATAGCCAGGCCGGGGTCTCAGAACCACGAGGGAGTCGCCCGGCCCAAACTCTAGGCACTCGTTGAAAACAGAGTGCATGCCGATCCCCAACCCTCTTGATGGAGGCAAGCGCCACTAGGAGAACTGTCTTCGTCGTGAGATGAGGTAGAGCGGCTTCCCCTACGGTCTCAAATGGGGCCCTTCCCAGGCCCACGAGAACCACATTGAGGCCCCAAGAGGGTACGGAGCACGGACAGGGAAGATTCATCCTCCTCGCGCCCCTCAGGAATCTGATGACCAGGTCGTGCTGTCCGAGAGACTTACCGGCCACAAGCGTTTGATGTGCAGCGATGGCGGCGACATACACCTTGAGCGTAGAGGGGGAGAAGTAGCACTCTAACCTTTCCTGGAGGAAGGACAGCATGACACCGATCGCACAACTCTGCAGAAGAACACCAGGATGAGAAGAGGCACCACTTCTAGGCATACAGTCGCCTAGTGGCTGGAGCACTGGCCTGAGTGATCGTGCTCACGACTGCGGTAGGCAGTTCACTCAGGATCTTCTCGTCCTGTCCTGTGCAAGGAGGCTCACTGGGGTGAAGGCGTACTTCTGCTTGTCCCGTGGCCAGCTGTGTGCAAAGGTGTCCATGCCGAGGGGGGCCTCTGTCAGGGAGTACCAAAGCGGGCAATGGGAGGTGTCCAGGGAGGCGAAAAGGACCACCTGTGAGTGTCAAAGAAACTTACATGCCTTGGAAGGGAGCCTTGGTCGACCCCTCCAGGTGGTGGCGGTCTGCTGGCACAGATGTACCATGACGGCACACTCATATCCCTAAGCTGCCCCCATGGCATCCAAGATTACAGCGGCGAGACATGTCCCGACACATGCACACTGTAAAAATTTCAGCTCTTTTAGGAAATTTGCTCTAATAGACACCTAGGTCCACTACCGAAATGCCCAGGCAAAGTCGCACACAAGAGGACGAATATGCTGCTCTTCATCGTAGAAAGTCCAATAGAGAGATCAGAGAGTTCCCTTTCTGTCAGTCTCTCGACGTTGTGTCGAATCGACAGAATGAGGTTTGTCTTGAGAACCTATCATCTTCTGAGTATTTAGAAAAGGCCAATGAAAATTGGCAAATGAAATTTGCATGCCGGGCTCCTCCCCGGATGTCCGGGTATAAGAGGGAAGCCGGCGTGCTCATTCATTCACCTTTTGTTCTTCAGAGCCTACGCATCTGGTGAGCTTCTCTACGATCTGGGTGATCATTCTTTCTGCTGGAAACTACGACGTGGACAACGGATGGTCCCTTCCTGCAGTGACTCTCCCCTGGGCGTCTCGGCAGTTCCGGAGGTGTTCGAGCAAATTTCCTTTTCTAAAAGAGCAAATTTCTGCAGCGTGGTTTGTCCCGCTGTTCTCATGGGTGCAACACACTCATCGAGGAGGGGGACGGACACAATGCCTGCTTCCAGTACGCTGGGGCGGACGTTGTGGATACGTCCTGCCCGCATTGCGGGCGGTGACAATTGAGACGTTGCGTCACAGGTGGCTGTGTTCCCACGGGACTCAGCCACCAACTCGTTTGCTCCCCGTTCCGTGGCAGCAGGACTACGGCCCTGCCGTCCGCTATGGCAAGCAGCGAGGGTGATATGAGGATTACTGTGAGCGATAATCCGCCAGCCACGGCTCACGGACCATTCACACCTTGTCTCGCTCGTCTGACCGTTCCCCAAAAAGACAGTCCGCCGTCTTATTCCTCAATCAGGTATTCGGACACGATGCGTGATGATGAGATTTCTCTTGCAGCATCGGGGGGTGACGTACTGCCATCCGACTCCGACGATTCTTCGGGCTCCCTCCCTCGGGGGGTCGAGCCCAGGAAAAAGCGGATGTCGAAATGTCGGCCATGCTTTCCCGGGCCGCCGTGAGTGTTGGGTTGCAGTGCCCGCACTGCCTCTCCCGGCGTTCGCGGCTGGCTACATGGCGCCTCGGGTTTGAGCGCGGCTCCAAGCCGCGCCCGCCCCCAGTGCCGTGTTTACCGGAAGTGCATGAGGAACTTTGTAAGACCTGGAACGCCCCTTTCCGGCACGTTTCACGTCAAACAAAGTTCTGTCACCCTCTCTTCCCTCGAGGTTGAGACGGCTGGAGGATACGTCGGGTCCCCCAGGTGGAGTTTGCCGCCGCGGTGCACTCGTGCCCGTAGGTGGCGGCCACCTGGGGGGGCTCGACCTAGACTCCCGTCCAAAGCATGTGGTGTCTCGGCATCTCTGGTGTCGAGAGCTTACATTGCGGCGGACCAAGCTGCCTCCTCTCTCCACGCTATGGCTCCTGCCAGGCCAGGGCGTTGAGAGAGCTCCACGAGGGTAAGACCGACCCAGCGCTTATGCAGGAACTCCGCGCCGCCACCGACCTCGCTCTACGGGCGACCAAGGTGACCACGCGGGCCCTGGGTCGGACGATGTCCACACTTGTGGTCCATGAGAAACTCCTCTGGCCGATCCTTGCGCAGATGAGTAACGCTGAGAAGGTCCGCTTTCTCGACGCACCCGTCTCGCAAGGGGGGGCTGGTTGGTGTTACTGTCGAGCCGCAGCGGCCCCGCTCACCCCCCGCCCGTCGGGGGGGCGCGGGACCCGCACGCGGCCTCCCCGGAGGGTTCTCGACAGTAAGAAGCAGTCCTCCGTGCCGCAACTCGGCCGCCTCGGCCGTCGAGTCCCGTGCACTGTCTGCTTCCCAGCAGCCCTGGTCCTCTTCAACGCCCTCCAGCTCTGGCGCCCCCCACTCAGGCGGCCCCCCCTGGAGGAGACAGCGAAGAGGAGACCATCGCCCCATCAGCAGCCGCGGCGAAGCGGCCGTCATGGGAAGACCTCAGGGGGATCGAGGCTACCATTGGGCCCGACCCCAGCCACATCGCTGGGAAGTCGGATAGGGACGGATCCTGCCCCGTCTCTCCATCTGCTGGCCCCCTCCGGGGGGCTAGCGCCCACTTACTCTCAAAAAAGGAGAGTTTCCTCTCTCTCTGGGTTACCACAGCCGCTCTCACCCTCTGCACGACGGTGAACGGCAAACTCGACGTTGCGTCATGGCGAAGCGCAATGTTGAGTATAAACACCAGCCTTCAGCACTCTCAGACAGACAGTGCGTTGAGCCGGACAATCGCCAGGCAGGAAAAACAGCAGAGCCGATCTCCTCCCCGGGGGTCCTCCCCCGGCAAGGAATCCGTACTGCTAGCCATCGAACCACCCTCCGCGGGGGCGATGAAGCAGATCAAACCTCTAGTCCCCCTGTGTCAGTTCTGGGAGCCTGGTCTCAGCTTCCCAGACTGTCAGGCTGGCTGAGGAAGACGATCCGTCTCGGCTACGCGATTCAGTTCGCTACACGTCCGCCCAAGTTCCGGGGCGTCCTTTTTACCTCAGTCAGAGGCAGGGATGCCCCCGTACTTCGGGCGGAGGTCGCCTCCCTTCTGGTGAAGGGAGCGATCGAGCCCGTCCCACCGGCCGAGATGTTCAGCGGGTTCTACAGCCCGTACTTCATTGTCCCCAAGAAAGGCGGAGGGTTGCGCCCTATCTTGGATCTGCGTGTTCTGAACAGGCACCTACACAAGCTGCCTTTCAGGATGGTCACACAGAAGCGCATCCTGGCATCCGTCAGGCATCAGGACTGGTTCATGGCAATCAATCTGAAGGACGCGTACTTTCATGTCTCGCGCATAGGCTCTTCAGGCATATCAGTACAGGGTCCTCCCCTTCGGTCTGTTCCTGTCTCCACGAGTCTTTACGAAGGCCCGTGGGGAAGGAGGTGTGCGGGTACTAACTATCTCGACGACTGGCTCAAGTTTTGGCACACTCTCGAGATCTGTTGTGTACACACAGGGACCTGGTGCTCCGGCACCTAGATCGGTGGGGCTACAGGTCAACTGAGAAAAGAGCAAGCTCTCCCCGGTGCAGAGCATCCTCTTTCTCGGTATGGAACTCGACTCTGTCCTCACGAGCGGCCCCGCTCTCCCCCGGGCGGGGGGGCGCGAGACCCGCGACGAGGAAGCCCGCACCCTCGCAGCCTCCCAGAGGCAGCGCGACTGACTAGCGCGCCCGGTCAGTGTTGAACTGCCTGAGGATCAGACAGTCAGCGGTCCCCCTGTAACAAGAGGCTCCTGGGATACATGGCATCCTCGGCGGGGGTGGTCCCCCTCGGGTTGATGCACATATGACCGCTCCAACACTGGCTGCAGAGTCAAGTTCTTTGGAGAGCGTGGCACACCGGCAGCAGGCGTATGGTCACACGCTTTTCTGCCGACACACCCTAACCCCCTGGTCTCCATGACCTTCTTGCGGACAGGGTCCCCTTTGGGATGCCTCCCTGCAAGGTTGGGGTGCCGTGTGCAATGGTCAAGCAGTGTCGGGGCGGTGGACGGGCCCCCGCCTGCGTTGGCATTCAACTGCCTAGAGTTGTTGGTTGTGCTACTTGCATTGAGGAGGCTACTACCTCTCGTGCAGGGAAGCACGTGCTGGTCCGGTCGGACAGCACAGCTGCGGTGGCGTATTGTTTCACTCACAGCAGCTAACATGACTCGCCCGACGCCTCCTCCTCTGGAGTCAGCAGGTGATCAGCTCCCTGTGAGCCACACACATCCCAGGCGTCCTGAACCAGACAGCCGATGCGCTCTCTCGTCAGTCGACGCCTCGCGGAGAGTGGCGACTCCCTCCCCGCGCAGCCGGCTCATTTGGGGGCAGTTCGGCCAGGCACAGGTGGTCCTGTTTCCTCCCCGGACTCCACCCATTGTCCGCTTTGGTACTCCCTGTCCGAGGAACCCTCGGCACGGATGCCCTTGCGCACAGCTGGCCGCGGGACAAGCTGAAGTACGCTTCCCCCCAGTGAGCCTCATTGCACAGGTCCTGTGCAAGGCCAGGGAAGAGGAGCATCAAGTGGTTCTAGTTACGCCCCTTCGGCCTAACCAGGACTTGGTTCTCGGAGCTGAGGCTCTGACAACAACTCCCCCCTGGCCGCTCCCCCTGGCAGACAGCTTCCCCAGGGGAAGGGGCACGTTACGGCATCCCAGGCAAAACCTGGTCTCCATGTCTGGACAGGACGAGGAGATCCTGAGTGACCCACCCCCGGTCCGGTTGGGACGTCACTCAGGCTAGGGCTTCGGTCACTGGGCAGCTATACGCCCATAGGTGGCGCCTCTTCTCGTCCTGGTGCTCTTCTCGGCTAGAAGACCCGCGGAGTTGCTCGGTCGGGTACGAGCTGTCCCGTCCTCAAGAGAGACGGGGGAGTAACCTCTCCCCCTCCACACTGGGAATGTATGTAGCCGCTACGGCCGCTCAACATGACCCAAGTGCTGGGTTGTCTCTGGGACAGCACGACCTGGTCATTAGGTTCCTAAGGGGTGCGAGAGGGTGACCACCTTACCCGCGCTCCGTACCCTCTTGCGACCTAGGTGGCGGGCCTCAAGAGGCCCCGCCCCCTTCGAGCCTCTCGGGTTGCCGCTCTTTCTCAGTCTTGATAAAGATGGCTTTCCGCAGGGCGCTCACCTCCAAGAGGGTAGGGGATCTACAAGCACCCTCCGTGTCCACAGATTGCCTAGAACTCGGTGCCGGGATTCTCACATTATCTTGAGACCCCGCCCCGGCTATTTTCCCAAGGTTCCCACCACTCTCCCGAGAGACCAGGTGGTGAACCTGCAGGCGCTCCCCACCGGGGAGGAAGACCCAACCTATCCGTGCTGTGTCCAGTACGCGCACGGCGCCTCTACTTGGACCGCACGCAGAGCCCAGAAGCTCTGAGCAGCTCTTTGTCTGTTTCGGAGGTCAGCAGGAGGGCTGTCTCCAAACAGAGGCTGGCGCACTGGATCGTGGATGCCCTCGTTAGGGCATACCGATCTCTTTTCGCCCTACCCGTTGGGGGTGAGGCACACCCCTCGTGGGCACTGGCTCAGGGCGCCTCTCTGGCATACATCTGCGGAGCTGCGTGTTGGGCTATGCCTAACAACTCCGTGAGGTTCTAATACCTACGCTCGCAACCGGTAGCCAGTAGGGCTTACGCCTGCGGAAGCCCTTCCCCCTCCGGGGGGAGCAGCTCCATTGTCCGCTTTGGTACTCCCTATCCGACGGTCCCCTCGGTACGGATGCCCTTGCGCACAGCTGGCCGCGGGACAAGAGGAAGTACGCCTTCCCCCCAGTGAGCCTCATTGCACAGACCCTGTGCAAGGTCAGGGAAGAGGAGCATCAAGTGCTACTAGTCGCGCCCTATTGGCCCAACCGGACTTGGTTCTCAGAGCTGGTGAGCCTGACAACAACTCCCCCCTGGCCTATTCCCTTGAGGAAGGACCTCCTTTCTCAGGGGAAGTGCACGTTTTGGCATCCCAGGCCAGACCTCTGGATCCTCCATGTCTGGCCCCTGGATGGGACGAGGAGATCCTGAGCGACCTACCCCCGGCTGTGGTAGAGACCCTCATACAGGCTAGGGCTCCGGCCACTAGGAGACTGTATGCCTTCAAGTGGCGCATCTTCTCGTCTTGGTGCCCTTCTCACGGAGAAGACCCGCAGAGATGCACGATCAGGTACGTACTGTCCTTTCTCCAGGAGTGACTTGAGAAGAACCTCTCCCCTTCCACACTTAAAGTGTATGTTGCCGCTATAGCCGCACATCACGAACCAGTTGCTGGTAAGTCTCTAGGGCAGCACGACCTGGTTACCAGGTTCCTGAGGGGCGCGAGACGGTTGAATCCGCCTCGCCCGCGCCCCGTACCCTCTTGGGACCTCGAAGTGGTCCTGGAGGGCCTCCAGAGGCCCCCCTTCGAGCCCCTAGGAGAGGCCGATCTTTCTCGCCTGTCGATAAAGACGGCCCTCCTGGTAGCGCTCGCCTCCTTCAAGAGGGTAGGGGACCTACAAGCATTCTCTGTGTCCTCGGGTTGCCTAGAATTCGGGCCTGGAGACTCTCACGTTATCCTGAGACCACGGCCCGGCTACGTGCCCAAGGTTCCCACCACTCCCTTCCGGGACCAGGTGGTGAACTTGCAGGCGCTCCCCACCGGGGAGGAAGACCCAACCCCATCCGTGTTGTGTCCAGTACGCGCATTGCGCCTCTACTTGGACCGCACGCAGAGCTTCAGAAGCTCTGAGCAGCTCTTTGTCTGTTTTGGAGGTCAGCAGAAGGGGAGGGCTGTCTCCAAACAGAGGCTGGCGCACTGGATCGTGGATGCCGTCGCTACGGCATACCGATCTCAAGATCGCCCCTGCCCGTTAGGAGTGAGGCACACTCCTCATGGGCACTGGCTCAGGGCGCCTCTCTGGCAGACATCTGCAGAGCTGCGGGTTGGGCTACGCCCAACACCTTCGCGAGGTTCTACAACCTCCGCATGGAACCGGTGTCAGCCCGCGTCCTGCAGGGCAACATGTAGGACCGGCAGCCGTTGGGCGTACGCCTGCGGAAGCCCTTCCCCCTTCGGGGGGAGCAGTGGCGATCCAGCCTCACTTCTTTCCCCTCGGGTAAAGAACAGGCATTCCATCCATCACTAAGCACCCTTCCAGGGGACAGGCTGGGCAGAGCAGCCCTGCCCCCTTAGGCCGGGGAACAGTTGAGTTATCTCCCACATAGCTCTAACCGGACCTAGTGCTCCAGACGTGGTAACCCCCCCTCCGTGGGCTGTTCCGTCTGATGTATCCTCATGAATGGTTCCCACCTTGGCAACCCATGACCTCCCCAGGTGGACTCCCACCTTGCGGTTAACTCCTGCAGTCCGCACATTCTCCCCATGAGTTCTCCCCTGATGGTGAGACCATGTGGTGTCTCCACTAATTCCTCCCTACGGTAGGTAGTGGCCTCTGCAGCGTTTTTCCCCCAGGGGGAATAATGCTTACCCAGTGGCCCGTACGGTGCCGGGCGGCTTCTCGCCATTTAGAGAATTAGGCCTCCGCCCGTGACGGCCGGCGTTAGGGGGCTTCCCAACTTTTTGTGGAAAGCTCTGGGTCCCCCTTCCTCTCCACTGGAAGGTCATAATTTCGCGCTAGCGTGTTCGTCTGACTCGCCCAGGCCAGTCAACGTCGCTCCGCAGAGATTGTGACGCGGCTCAGTGCTGTGGCGTTTTCCATAGGAACCCCATTCTGTCGGTTCGACACAACGTCGAGAGACCGACAGAAAGGGAACGTCTTGGTTACGGATGTAACCTCGGTTCCCTGATGGAGGGAACGAGACGTTGTGTCCCTCATGCCACAACACTGGCCGCCCACCCCAGCGGTCGGGGGAGGATGCTTTAGGCTCCTCAGACCAAAGGTGAATGAATGAGCACGCCGGCTTCCCTCTTATACCCGGACATCCGGGGAGGAGCCCGGCATGCAAATTTCATTCGCCAATTTTCATTGGCCTTTTCTAAATACTCAGAAGATGATAGGTTCTCAAGACAAACCCCATTCTGTCGGTTCGACACAACGTCTCGTTCCCTCCATCAGGGAACCGAGGTTACATCCATAACCAAGACGTTACATCCGTAACCAAGACGATAACGCTCAGCATTTAATGCCTCGCAGTTTCCGAAGAACAAAAGGTGAATGAATGGGCACGCCATCTTCCTTTTATACCCCTATGCATGGGGCGGAGACAGGCATGCCATCTCATTCGCCAAGGTCATTGTCCTTTTAAACGTACAATCAGAGATGATAGGTTCTCAAGTTCAAACCCGATTCTGTCTCGACACAACGTCAAGAGACCGACAGAAAGGGAACTAAAGTTGTCCGAGTTCTGTTCCCTGTGCAGCTGATACTCAGCTGCCATTGGCTCAACTGCATTTGAGGGGAGGGGCTCAATTAGAAGACATAATTTTCTACTGTAGACTTCATATGAACGCTGTTTTGTGGTCAAATATGTTAAACTATGTTGTTCACAAGTGACCAAATGTCTGTTGGAACGGTAGTGACATCTGATGACATATATTATGGAGCAAAGAGAAGGTTGTTACTAAAAATATTGTAAATTTAACAATGTAAATTAAGTAGTTTGCTTAACTGAAATGAACTTAAAACTGCATGAAATTGTGTTGAAATGAAAGCAAAAACCCTTTGCTCAACAGATAAACTTCCACTCTCAAAATATCATAGTAACCAATTGCTTTTATCACAGTAACTACTGCAACCATAGTAAATTTTGCAAATTATGTTGAGATGTATAACTTCACCAGTCCACACTCATATGGAATGAAGCTCAGTGTAATCCAAAGCATTGTGTGTCACTGATCACACACTGAACTTTGTCCTCTTCTCTGGTCCATAGCTTCTATAAAACCCCAGAACTACATTTTACAATCTCACTGCGATTCACACTTACTGATTCCATAAATCTCCCGTCATTCAGTGCTGCATAAGAGTGTGGGTCAGGGTTCATGAGGCGATATGTGTCTGAACTTAGAGAAGATTTGTCTATTTCGTGGTCACTGTGGCGGCTTGAGGGTCTCGGGAGGCAGTGAAACAGAAAGTGGTTCTGCATGCAGGGTTGCTCAGGCGTGGTTATCACTTGCTCCAGAGGGTCCAAACTGTACTTTTAATGCCAGTCGTTTAATGAAGACCACAGACACGCAGTGACCATGACTCACCCGAACCGAGCAAAAAGACCATGCAGTATAGAAATTGGCCATATTTCAAAAGTTTATAAAAACAGTTGGACCTAATGGGTCAGTTGCTGTGAACACCAAATGGAGTATCATTGCCAGGCCACTGAATGCATTAAAGACTCTTATCTGCAGCTGTGCATGAAGAGTGATAATGGGCCTTTGAAATTGGCCTAACGTTCTCCATGAGATCTCTGTTCTGACATGATATAATGTAACTTTAAACAATTCCATAAGGGCTATGCACAATACCAAACCAAAAACCAATTAGTAATATGCAAAAATAGCACAAATAATGACATAAATAAATAAAAAAGCCTTAGACCATTCTGAAAGATATGTGTTTTTTTAATCATTTTATTTTATTTTTGTAAGTACTGTATTATAGCAGATGCCCTCCACTTTGACCTCTCAGAGCGGTTCCTCGTTCGTAGCCAGCCTTGCTCTAACTATACAAACAGCAAATGCAATTATTGTACATACTTTGCACATTCATGGCAACCACTTGTGGTTATCATGTAAGATAAACTGCCAAAACTGTAACTGGAATTATATATTTATGGTTATCCTCTTTACAATGAGCTTTTCCTCTGAATACGGTCGACTCCTAGTTTCCCTGATCTACTTTTTACTTTGTGTTCAACAAACAAACAAACAAAAACATGAATAATTTTGATGCATTGGTGAACCTGTGCTGGTTTCTGCGGTGGGGAAGAAACATAAACCATCAAAATCTAATAATTTACGTGACGAGATTAAGAAGATGAGGCACTAATTTATAGCATTAAAAAGATGACCCGTTGAATTCATTTTAGGAGCGATGACTTATTGAATGTATTTTTAGTCCAGTGCCTGTATTAGTATTGTATTGAGTTCAGAGGCTGTCATATGTCGATCAACTCAATTTGTTGTGTATTTTCAACAGTTTCAATATGAAAAATAACTTGTATATTGATTCAATGGATTTATTGCATTTTGAAAAATAAATTGTTATGGATTTATTGCATTTTGGGAAAAAATGATCAGTTTTTATAATAAATCTTCTAGAATCAAAATCTGGATTTGAATTGTTTACGTTACTAGAACCTAAAGATGTTATGTGAAACTTTGAAACAGAAAATAGTGGTTTTCATCTTGCCACTTTTTTTGTAAAGAATTTTTTTTTTACTCAAATGAATCAAAATGGATTTAAAGCGTTTTGGAATCAAACTCTTCAAATGTATAGTACAATGCAATGTAAGTCGCTTTGGATAAAAGCGTCTGCCAAATGCATAAATGCAATGTAAATGTAATTCAGATGTTGACATTACACAAACACATAAAATGATCAAACCAGTGGAATATATAGCACCTTTTTACAGTTTGCATTGTTGCAAAGCAGCTATACAAAAAACACACTTATTTATGTTTATTTATATAGTAATAATACACAGTGTGTGGTATTATTGCTGGTCTTTCTATTATGTATGTGTGTTTGATTTGATGTATATGATGTACTTTCATTTATTACAGTGATTAAACATTATTTCTAGTTGACACAGTGATTAGACATGTTTGACAGTCTAATATGTAATTTTATAATAGATGGGCAAATTCTGATAATGTCAACCTTACCATGAAAAAATAATGTTTTTACCAAAGGTTTTTACTAATAGCACAGATGTCAGCATTTGATGGTTCAGATACCCATTTCAGGTCTCTGCATTTGTTTTATTTTAAGTGCATGATTTTCCATAGTCAGATAAGTGTCATTTTATGGAGTGTCACATTTATAAAGATACATACAGTATGCCTCATGAATAGGCACATGAGAATTAAAATAAAGTAACTATTTTATGTTCTGTGAAGAGGCATCCCTTCTCCATTTGTTATGTATTATTGCTTCTGATTTGTACATTTTAATTCAAAGAAATCCTACAAAGTTTGTTGTCTAACCAAAACCATGTAATTTTTTGTCACATCCATAACGCATGTTTATTTCCCTTTAAATAAAATAGAAAACGTGTACATATACTGATATTATTCTAATGTTTAAACTCTATCAACAAGTGTTTAGTAAAATATAAACCGATGGTTCAGTATATTGGTAACAAATACATTCTCTGAGAGTTTATACTGTATATCACATCCGTAACGCAAAATGTCACATCCATAACGGTGGAATTGCTCATATGTGGTTTTATAGATGTCTTGTACCAAGCAAAAATATGCTTAGACATTTGAACGTTTTTTTTTTTGATGGCATGTTTTAAGATTAGTACTAAGTTAAGGACTAAGAGCTTTGAAAGTGTTTCCCCAAAATTGTACTAAAACTAAAAATCTAGCCATAAAGCAGCTACATGATACATTCTCTGATCTTGACATATTTGTTCAATTGAATCTTTGAAGTGTAATGGAGACAACCTAACTGTGAGTTGCTGTAGATCCGTCTATAACCTCAGCAAGGGCAAAAACTGATCTCACATCAGACAGATAAGATCTCAGAGGCATTAGTTTGTATGGAGATGTTAAAGTACTTCAGCTCCAACTATAAACTCATCAAGGTTAATTTTTGCTGTGTGCCTGCCACTGCACAGGGTGAGTTCAGAACAAACCTTCTCCAAATCTTCCTTACAGTGTTTGGAACATTGTAGCTGGATTCAAGTTGTTTATTCACAGGTCTGAGCAAGTTATTAGCCAGATAACCATGCACCAAGTTCCAAAAACTAGCTTGACCATCTTAAATCCATTTGACCTGCATGTAGCTGATTTGTCCCTAGTCCAAGAGTGAGGGCACCAGCTTGCAACTGGCTAATGACCAGTTTAGACCACCTAGAAACCAGCTATCATGTTCCAAAACATGCTACCATCTTAAACTAGATTTTCCAGCAAAGACCACATGTCTGCTGCTCCTCAGGCACGGAAGAAAGAACCAGAAAGACACACAAAAAATGGAGAAAAAAAAGCTGACAGAGAAGAAGAAGAAGAAGAAACAACAATGTTTGTTTGAACAATGACTGCCCAGACTGTTCATCATAGGGTTTAGCACACAGTGAGATATATATCGCTGGCAAGCAATTGTTGGAATGGCTCTGTCCTTGTTTTAATTATCTCCTTAAGAAAACAGAGAACACAAGATGGAGAGAGGTGTTCCCGGGAAGAGAGAGGATGCTGTCTGTTTAGTAAGGGCTTTAGCCGTGTGCTCCGGGTGAGGCCATGTCTCTGTGACTTCCTACTGCTCTGTTCCGACTGGGGTCGGAAGTGTGGGGGTGAAGAGGAGATAAGAGAATGTGTCCTGTCTAATGTGTTCAAGGCCATCTGAATGACACATGCACCCACCCACACACATAAATACTTCAGACCAGCATGAATGTCCGCGCGGCTTCAAGCTGGTTCGTACTCGTTCAGTGCTTATCTGGCACTAAACGTCGCTGAAAAAATGTTGCTCAAATAAAATCACTTTCTGGTAAAGCTGGTTGACCTTGGACATTTAGCTAGATTCAGGGTCATACAATATGATGACATTTTTATTATTTTGGCTCTGTACTCCGAAGCTCACCAACCAAGCAGCAGTGGGTGGATCAAAGAGGTGATTAGGAACAGCAGTGGTCTACATCTGGCTGTTAAGGCATCAGTCAATGATAAGGACACGGAAATAGCAAACAGGCAGTAATTCAGGCAGCTTGTTTTTAGGAAAAGCCCTTTACCCTAAAGGTTTTAAGGTATCTTGTGCTGAAGACCAGTATTGGAGGTATTTTAAACAATGTTGACATAGGCCAACCGCACACCCCAAATAGTTTTCCTGCAGCATTTGTCAGGTTCCTTGGCAAACAGCTTGCCAAAAACAGTCCAAGAAAAAACCCTCCATGTGTGTTTGTGTCAAGCATACCCCCCACCACACATTCACCATAATAGCCATTTGATAGAGGCAATCATTCTTAAATGATAATCATTCATTTAGCCAGCCGTTTGAGTGAATGTGTCAGTGTTGCCATTCCCTGTTGGTCCATATTTATTTCTTCTCCGTTCTATAGGCTTGGCCTTGCAAGAACTTGAGTCTGTCCAGGCCCCCTGCCCAATCCACTGGGGTAAAATTAGGTGTGAGGACTGGCTTTCTTTCACAAGGTTTTTACTGGATTAGATGATGTTTAAGTTATTGGACAACTAATATGCATGATTAAAACTGTTGATGGTTGCACAAAATGGAGAACAATTATACGGGCCTCCCCAGAGAATGTTAAGTCAAGTGAACTTTATTTATAGAGCGTGTAACGGAAGTGGAAAAATAATAGTTAGAAAGGATTTATTCTACAGTCTTAGTTGTTTGTATTTATTTATTTAATTAATTACTCACTACCGTCCCATTGGTTTGATATGGAGATTGCAGGGAAAAATGGTAACGGAAGGCTTGGCTGTAGGTAATTAACGGAAGAGAAAATAAAAAGGGAGACTGAGGATAGAGAACGGATGTGAGAGTCTGAGAGGAGGAGGAAACGGAAGGAGTAAGGAGAGTGTCATGGCGAAGGAACCACGCACCCCGGAAACGTGAGACTAAGATTGTCTGGCGGACTTTGGATGCTGCTTGGCGCTACTCACCCGAGTTTTGCAGCGCGATTCCAAGTGCACAGAGTGATGGGATTTACCTGGAAAGGACAGTTCCTGGCATGGATTATACTCGTGTTGTATTGAGGAAGACGATGTTCCGGGGGTGCAACTACTTTCTCGACATACACGCAAGTCAAACCGCTCACATGCTAACATAACGCACACACACCTACATTCACGAACAATATCTTTTTTTTATGGTGTGGGAGCGCAGCTACTCTCAAACTATAGTGCTTGTTTGGCACCGAACAAACTGAGTGGGACTAAGCAATGTTATATTCTTTTGTTTGGTTGGTTTTCGCTGTTAATTGTTGTTTATTGTTCTCTCTTCCTCCTGGTCTGGACAATTCAATTGAAGCTATGCTTGCATTATTTGATGTGCATTGGAAGTTTAATTGCCTACTACGTGTCAATACAAAACTCATTCTATTGCATCCCCTGTGTGAAAAGTGTTTAACTTGTTATTCTTTGTAGTTGAGTCATGTTTGGTTATTTCGTTAATGCTGTAAATTCTTAACGGTGGTATTTTTTGAGCTATCCGTGGCATTTAATTAATTTAATACATTGACAGACTTAAACCTGTCTGGCGCCCGAACTACTTAAATATATACCATAAAATAAGGGGGACCACCGTTATAGAAGTGGCGCCCGAACAGGGACTTGAATATATTTGATTTGCAAATGTATGAAACGTTAAAAATATTTGAACTGCTGAAAATATTTTTGCTATTTGACTAAGAATTGAACTTGACAAACGTTTATGCTGTATGGTATTTAAATTGTGTTAATGGCAGCTGGGGTTTATACAATTTAATTTGGGATTTTTTTTCATAATTGGTGTTTGAATTTTTTGTTTGATTGAGAAAAAATTATTGATAAAATCTGTGGATTGCTTAATTTCTTGAAATCGATGATTTGGTATGTGGCTTAATTGCTTCTCATTAGGAGGTGTAACTGCAATTTAAATTTGTTTTTTACAATGAGCATCTTTGAATTGGGATTCATTATTTTGTGGGTGATTTGTGTACCTTATGTGTCCTTTGCCAATTATTGGGTATCTTGTGTTTGTGGACATTTGATTGGCTTGAAAGATTGAACTGTATTAGCGCAAAGCCGTGCGTGACACAGATTGCATACACAATACTGATTTACAACTTCTGTTTATTTTTTATTTTCACATATTACTACATAACTCACATATACAGCTATGTCCCATCATAAAACCGCACAATCCACTGTTGTGGAAATTGATGTTCCTCCGGATGTGACTACTCCTATCTGGCCACCTGTACGTCCTAAAGTTTTACAAGGAACCGATGTCTCCACCAGTATTCACACAACCCCACAATTCAGCCATTTGAGACCATTACGAGCCCAGGTGCAGTTTACAACCCCACTGTTAGATGGTAGCACCCCAGCTCAATCTTTCACAAGGGAACAAAGACATGTTGAACCTATGCAATTATGTACTCTGTCATCTGGAATATCACAGATCAATGCCTCATCGACCTCACATCCTTCATCTGGAAGAGAGATAAATCAACTCAATACACAAGTACAATATAACTGGGATAATCTGTGTGCTTTTTTGACTCAACACGATAGAGCTCTGATCGAACTCACCAAGGAGTTAAAATACACGTCAGCCATACATCAAAGAGAGATTACACAGCTTGCTGGAAAAGTAGAGGAATTAAAGCAACAAATGTCTATCACTTTATCTACTAACAAGCAACAAGTTGAAAAGGAATCTGATCAAACACTTAAAGCCATGAAACTTATGATGACTGAGGAATTACAAAAAGTAGAAGGTACCTTAGTATCTGAAGTACCCTTCCTGGTGCAACTGTGAGGATTGTTGGCTCTGGACTTTGATCTCTACCACTAGAGGTCGCTATCGGGTCCTATTTCTAGACTGTGGTGAGACCCATCATTAATATAATTGCCCACACCTATGTCCCATTTATTCTGGGCTATTTAAGAAGCTCTGGTCCTCTCATTCAGCGCTTGGTTATTGTTATGTGTTTTGCTGTCTCTAGCTCAAGCTCTTTTGGATTTCCCTTTGTGACTTTGTTTTTTGCACCGAGGACTTTTTGCTTTGTGGATTACCGGAGAATGGGAAGCGGCGACCTGACAAGAGCTGAGATGATAGAGCTGGATAAAGAAGGACGCGGTCACCTGACACGTCTTCATGGCCTGACCTGATGGTAGAGCGGAGAATGGGAAGCGGCGACCTGACAAGAGCTGAGATGATAGAGCTGGATAAAGGACGCGGTCACTTGACACATCTTCACCACAACATTTCAGATGCTATTAGATTATTAATGATAATCTTAAATCTATAATTTACCTTATTACTAAATTTATTCATTTTTATTTAGCCTTGTTGTGCAAGCACTGTCGAGCTTGTGCAGAGGCAGCAGTTTTTGCCAGAGGGGAACTGGAATCCCCTGGTTGGGCCTGGGTTCTCCTGAGGGTTTTTTTCTCCATTGGAGTTTTGGGTTCCTCGCCACCATTTGCATACTGTTTTGCACTATTTGCCTGTCCGGGGGGGCTGCTTTAGAATTAGAATTTTAAAGTTTTACTTAATTAATATTGCATATAGGAATTTATAGTCTGTTTAATATTTGACCTGTGTTTCTCTCTCTTTATCTTAAATGTGTGCTTTTCACTGTGGGTGTGTGTGTGTGCGTGCGAGTATGTGTGTGCGCGTGTGTCACGGTCCCACCGTCTTGTTTATGAAATTCTAGTCGTGTGGTGGGATCGGGGCAGAGTCCTTGGGTTTTATGTGGGAAGGCCATGAGATGTTTATGTTTTTACCTCTCATGTGTTTTTCCAGTGTCTCGTCTCTGTTCCCGCCATCTCGTTTCCTCGTTGTCCTTCCCTAAGTGTTTGATTTCCCACACCTGCCCCATGTCGTTATCCCTCGTTTGTCTTCCCTATATATACCCTCTTGTTTCTTTGTCCTGTGCTCTTGTATTATGTATCTGTATGCGTGTGCTGTCTAAGTTGCCTTGTTCTCGTCCTGCGTTAGCTGTTATTGCCTGTTCCTGTTGTTGCTGTGTCATCGTCGTAGTAAGTGTTTAGTTTAGTTTGTCAAGTGTTTATTCAGTCTTGTGTTTAGTCAGTCTTCGTTCTGTGCTTGTTTATTATTTTCTTGTTGCTGTTTTACCCCATCGCGGGTCCTTGTTTTGTGTTTTGTTTATTATTTATTATTAAAGTCTCGTGTTAACCCCTTCACTGCCGTTGCCTGCGCTTGGGTTCTTTCTGCCAGTTCGTGACAGCGTGTGTGTGCGCATTTGTGTGTGTGTCTATGTGTGTTAGTACATGTGCATATTGTGTGTGTGTGGAATGTTTTGTATGTGGGTGTGTCTGTCTCCTGTGTTTTCACCTTTTTTTGTTTTTACTTGTATAATTTTAAATGTTTTGCTTATAGTAAATATGTTTCAAATACAGCTGCTTTGTAACAATGAAAATTGTAAAAAGCGCTTATAACGGTGGTTCCCCTTATTTTATGGTACATATTTAAATAGTTCGGGCGCCAGACAGGTTTAAGTCTGTCAATGTATTAAATTAATTAAATGCCACGGATAGCTCAAAAAATACCACCGTTAAGAATTTACAGCATTAACGAAATAACCAAACATGACTCAACTACAAAGAATAACAAGCAAGCATAGCTTCAATTGAATTGTCCAGACCAGGAGGAAGAGAGAACAATAAACAACAATTAACAGCGAAAACCAACCAAACAAAAGAATATAACATTGCTTAGTCCCACTCAGTTTGTTCGGTGCCAAACAAGCACTATAGTTTGAGAGTAGCTGCGCTCCCACACCATAAAAAAAAGATATTGTTCGTGAATGTAGGTGTGTGTGCGTTATGTTAGCATGTGAGCGGTTTGACTTGCGTGTATGTCGAGAAAGTAGTTGCACCCCCGGAACATCGTCTTCCTCAATTCAACACGAGTATAATCCATGCCAGGAACTGTCCTTTCCAGGTAAATCCCATCACTCTGTGCACTTGGAATCGCGCTGCAAAACTCGGGTGAGTAGCGCCCAAGCAGCATCCAAAGTCCGCCAGACAATCTTAGTCTCACGTTTCCGGGGTGCGTGGTTCCTTCGCCATGACACTCTCCTTACTCCTTCCGTTTCCTCCTCCTCTCAGACTCTCACATCCGTTCTCTATCCTCAGTCTCCCTTTTTATTTTCTCTTCCGTTAATTACCTACAGCCAAGCCTTCCGTTACCATTTTTCCCTGCAATCTCCATATCAAACCAATGGGACGGTAGTGAGTAATTAATTAAATAAATAAATACAAACAACTAAGACTGTAGAATAAATCCTTTCTAACTATTATTTTTCCACTTCCGTTACACGCTCTATAAATAAAGTTCACTTGACTTAACATTCTCTGGGGAGGCCCGTATAATTGTTCTCCATTTTGTGCAACCATCAACAGTTTTAATCATGCATATTAGTTGTCCAATAACTTAAACATCATCTAATCCAGTAAAAACCTTGTGAAAGAAAGCCAGTCCTCACACCTAATTTTACCCCAGTGGATTGGGCAGGGGGCCTGGACAGACTCAAGTTCTTGCAAGGCCAAGCCTATAGAACGGAGAAGAAATAAATATGGACCAACAGGGAATGGCAACACTGACACATTCACTCAAACGGCTGGCTAAATGAATGATTATCATTTAAGAATGATTGCATCTATCAAATGGCTATTATGGTGAATGTGTGGTGGGGGGTATGCTTGACACAAACACACATGGAGGGTTTTTTCTTGGACTGTTTTTGGCAAGCTGTTTGCCAAGGAACCTGACAAATGCTGCAGGAAAACTATTTGGGGTGTGCGGTTGGCCTATGTCAACATTGTTTAAAATACCTCCAATACTGGTCTTCAGCACAAGATACCTTAAAACCTTTAGGGTAAAGGGCTTTTCCTAAAAACAAGCTGCCTGAATTACTGCCTGTTTGCTATTTCCGTGTCCTTATCATTGACTGATGCCTTAACAGCCAGATGTAGACCACTGCTGTTCCTAATCACCTCTTTGATCCACCCACTGCTGCTTGGTTGGTGAGCTTCGGAGTACAGAGCCAAAATAATAAAAATGTCATCATATTGTATGACCCTGAATCTAGCTAAATGTCCAAGGTCAACCAGCTTTACCAGAAAGTGATTTTATTTGAGCAACATTTTTTCAGCGACGTTTAGTGCCAGATAAGCACTGAACGAGTACGAACCAGCTTGAAGCCGCGCGGACATTCATGCTGGTCTGAAGTATTTATGTGTGTGGGTGGGTGCATGTGTCATTCAGATGGCCTTGAACACATTAGACAGGACACATTCTCTTATCTCCTCTTCACCCCCACACTTCCGACCCCAGTCGGAACAGAGCAGTAGGAAGTCACAGAGACATGGCCTCACCCGGAGCACACGGCTAAAGCCCTTACTAAACAGACAGCATCCTCTCTCTTCCCGGGAACACCTCTCTCCATCTTGTGTTCTCTGTTTTCTTAAGGAGATAATTAAAACAAGGACAGAGCCATTCCAACAATTGCTTGCCAGCGATATATATCTCACTGTGTGCTAAACCCTATGATGAACAGTCTGGGCAGTCATTGTTCAAACAAACATTGTTGTTTCTTCTTCTTCTTCTTCTCTGTCAGCTTTTTTTTCTCCATTTTTTGTGTGTCTTTCTGGTTCTTTCTTCCGTGCCTGAGGAGCAGCAGACATGTGGTCTTTGCTGGAAAATCTAGTTTAAGATGGTAGCATGTTTTGGAACATGATAGCTGGTTTCTAGGTGGTCTAAACTGGTCATTAGCCAGTTGCAAGCTGGTGCCCTCACTCTTGGACTAGGGACAAATCAGCTACATGCAGGTCAAATGGATTTAAGATGGTCAAGCTAGTTTTTGGAACTTGGTGCATGGTTATCTGGCTAATAACTTGCTCAGACCTGTGAATAAACAACTTGAATCCAGCTACAATGTTCCAAACACTGTAAGGAAGATTTGGAGAAGGTTTGTTCTGAACTCACCCTGTGCAGTGGCAGGCACACAGCAAAAATTAACCTTGATGAGTTTATAGTTGGAGCTGAAGTACTTTAACATCTCCATACAAACTAATGCCTCTGAGATCTTATCTGTCTGATGTGAGATCAGTTTTTGCCCTTGCTGAGGTTATAGACGGATCTACAGCAACTCACAGTTAGGTTGTCTCCATTACACTTCAAAGATTCAATTGAACAAATATGTCAAGATCAGAGAATGTATCATGTAGCTGCTTTATGGCTAGATTTTTAGTTTTAGTACAATTTTGGGGAAACACTTTCAAAGCTCTTAGTCCTTAACTTAGTACTAATCTTAAAACATGCCATCAAAAAAAAAAACGTTCAAATGTCTAAGCATATTTTTGCTTGGTACAAGACATCTATAAAACCACATATGAGCAATTCCACCGTTATGGATGTGACATTTTGCGTTACGGATGTGATATACAGTATAAACTCTCAGAGAATGTATTTGTTACCAATATACTGAACCATCGGTTTATATTTTACTAAACACTTGTTGATAGAGTTTAAACATTAGAATAATATCAGTATATGTACACGTTTTCTATTTTATTTAAAGGGAAATAAACATGCGTTATGGATGTGACAAAAAATTACATGGTTTTGGTTAGACAACAAACTTTGTAGGATTTCTTTGAATTAAAATGTACAAATCAGAAGCAATAATACATAACAAATGGAGAAGGGATGCCTCTTCACAGAACATAAAATAGTTACTTTATTTTAATTCTCATGTGCCTATTCATGAGGCATACTGTATGTATCTTTATAAATGTGACACTCCATAAAATGACACTTATCTGACTATGGAAAATCATGCACTTAAAATAAAACAAATGCAGAGACCTGAAATGGGTATCTGAACCATCAAATGCTGACATCTGTGCTATTAGTAAAAACCTTTGGTAAAAACATTATTTTTTCATGGTAAGGTTGACATTATCAGAATTTGCCCATCTATTATAAAATTACATATTAGACTGTCAAACATGTCTAATCACTGTGTCAACTAGAAATAATGTTTAATCACTGTAATAAATGAAAGTACATCATATACATCAAATCAAACACACATACATAATAGAAAGACCAGCAATAATACCACACACTGTGTATTATTACTATATAAATAAACATAAATAAGTGTGTTTTTTGTATAGCTGCTTTGCAACAATGCAAACTGTAAAAAGGTGCTATATATTCCACTGGTTTGATCATTTTATGTGTTTGTGTAATGTCAACATCTGAATTACATTTACATTGCATTTATGCATTTGGCAGACGCTTTTATCCAAAGCGACTTACATTGCATTGTACTATACATTTGAAGAGTTTGATTCCAAAACGCTTTAAATCCATTTTGATTCATTTGAGTAAAAAAAAAATTCTTTACAAAAAAAGTGGCAAGATGAAAACCACTATTTTCTGTTTCAAAGTTTCACATAACATCTTTAGGTTCTAGTAACGTAAACAATTCAAATCCAGATTTTGATTCTAGAAGATTTATTATAAAAACTGATCATTTTTTCCCAAAATGCAATAAATCCATAACAATTTATTTTTCAAAATGCAATAAATCCATTGAATCAATATACAAGTTATTTTTCATATTGAAACTGTTGAAAATACACAACAAATTGAGTTGATCGACATATGACAGCCTCTGAACTCAATACAATACTAATACAGGCACTGGACTAAAAATACATTCAATAAGTCATCGCTCCTAAAATGAATTCAACGGGTCATCTTTTTAATGCTATAAATTAGTGCCTCATCTTCTTAATCTCGTCACGTAAATTATTAGATTTTGATGGTTTATGTTTCTTCCCCACCGCAGAAACCAGCACAGGTTCACCAATGCATCAAAATTATTCATGTTTTTGTTTGTTTGTTTGTTGAACACAAAGTAAAAAGTAGATCAGGGAAACTAGGAGTCGACCGTATTCAGAGGAAAAGCTCATTGTAAAGAGGATAACCATAAATATATAATTCCAGTTACAGTTTTGGCAGTTTATCTTACATGATAACCACAAGTGGTTGCCATGAATGTGCAAAGTATGTACAATAATTGCATTTGCTGTTTGTATAGTTAGAGCAAGGCTGGCTACGAACGAGGAACCGCTCTGAGAGGTCAAAGTGGAGGGCATCTGCTATAATACAGTACTTACAAAAATAAAATAAAATGATTAAAAAAACACATATCTTTCAGAATGGTCTAAGGCTTTTTTATTTATTTATGTCATTATTTGTGCTATTTTTGCATATTACTAATTGGTTTTTGGTTTGGTATTGTGCATAGCCCTTATGGAATTGTTTAAAGTTACATTATATCATGTCAGAACAGAGATCTCATGGAGAACGTTAGGCCAATTTCAAAGGCCCATTATCACTCTTCATGCACAGCTGCAGATAAGAGTCTTTAATGCATTCAGTGGCCTGGCAATGATACTCCATTTGGTGTTCACAGCAACTGACCCATTAGGTCCAACTGTTTTTATAAACTTTTGAAATATGGCCAATTTCTATACTGCATGGTCTTTTTGCTCGGTTCGGGTGAGTCATGGTCACTGCGTGTCTGTGGTCTTCATTAAACGACTGGCATTAAAAGTACAGTTTGGACCCTCTGGAGCAAGTGATAACCACGCCTGAGCAACCCTGCATGCAGAACCACTTTCTGTTTCACTGCCTCCCGAGACCCTCAAGCCGCCACAGTGACCACGAAATAGACAAATCTTCTCTAAGTTCAGACACATATCGCCTCATGAACCCTGACCCACACTCTTATGCAGCACTGAATGACGGGAGATTTATGGAATCAGTAAGTGTGAATCGCAGTGAGATTGTAAAATGTAGTTCTGGGGTTTTATAGAAGCTATGGACCAGAGAAGAGGACAAAGTTCAGTGTGTGATCAGTGACACACAATGCTTTGGATTACACTGAGCTTCATTCCATATGAGTGTGGACTGGTGAAGTTATACATCTCAACATAATTTGCAAAATTTACTATGGTTGCAGTAGTTACTGTGATAAAAGCAATTGGTTACTATGATATTTTGAGAGTGGAAGTTTATCTGTTGAGCAAAGGGTTTTTGCTTTCATTTCAACACAATTTCATGCAGTTTTAAGTTCATTTCAGTTAAGCAAACTACTTAATTTACATTGTTAAATTTACAATATTTTTAGTAACAACCTTCTCTTTGCTCCATAATATATGTCATCAGATGTCACTACCGTTCCAACAGACATTTGGTCACTTGTGAACAACATAGTTTAACATATTTGACCACAAAACAGCGTTCATATGAAGTCTACAGTAGAAAATTATGTCTTCTAATTGAGCCCCTCCCCTCAAATGCAGTTGAGCCAATGGCAGCTGAGTATCAGCTGCACAGGGAACAGAACTCGGACAACTTTAGTTCCCTTTCTGTCGGTCTCTTGACGTTGTGTCGAGACAGAATCGGGTTTGAACTTGAGAACCTATCATCTCTGATTGTACGTTTAAAAGGACAATGACCTTGGCGAATGAGATGGCATGCCTGTCTCCGCCCCATGCATAGGGGTATAAAAGGAAGATGGCGTGCCCATTCATTCACCTTTTGTTCTTCGGAAACTGCGAGGCATTAAATGCTGAGCGTTATCGTCTTGGTTACGGATGTAACGTCTTGGTTATGGATGTAACCTCGGTTCCCTGATGGAGGGAACGAGACGTTGTGTCGAACCGACAGAATGGGGTTTGTCTTGAGAACCTATCATCTTCTGAGTATTTAGAAAAGGCCAATGAAAATTGGCGAATGAAATTTGCATGCCGGGCTCCTCCCCGGATGTCCGGGTATAAGAGGGAAGCCGGCGTGCTCATTCATTCACCTTTGGTCTGAGGAGCCTAAAGCATCCTCCCCCGACCGCTGGGGTGGGCGGCCAGTGTTGTGGCATGAGGGACACAACGTCTCGTTCCCTCCATCAGGGAACCGAGGTTACATCCGTAACCAAGACGTTCCCTTTCTGTCGGTCTCTCGACGTTGTGTCGAACCGACAGAATGGGGTTCCTATGGAAAACGCCACAGCACTGAGCCGCGTCACAATCTCTGCGGAGCGACGTTGACTGGCCTGGGCGAGTCAGACGAACACGCTAACGCGAAATTATGACCTTCCAGTGGAGAGGAAGGGGGACCCAGAGCTTTCCACAAAAAGTTGGGAAGCCCCCTAACGCCGGCCGTCACGGGCGGAGGCCTGATTCTCTAAATGGCGAGAAGCCGCCCGGCACCGTACGGGCCACTGGGTAAGCATTATTCCCCCCTGGGGGGGAAAAACGCTGCAGAGGCCACTACCTACCGTAGGGAGGAATTAGTGGAGACACCACATGGTCTCACCATCAGGGGAGAACTCATGGGAGGAATGTGCGGACTGCAGGAGTTAACCGCAAGGTGGGAGTCCACCTGGGGAGGTCATGGGTTGCCAAGGTGGGAACCATTCATGAGGATACATCAGACGGAACAGCCCACGGAGGGGGGGTTACCACGTCTGGAGCACTAGGTCCGGTTAGAGCTATGTGGGAGATAACTCAACTGTTCCCCGGCCTAAGGGGGCAGGGCTGCTCTGCCCAGCCTGTCCCCTGGAAGGGTGCTTAGTGATGGATGGAATGCCTGTTCTTTACCCGAGGGGAAAGAAGTGAGGCGGGATCGCCACTGCTCCCCCCGGAGGGGGAAGGGCTTCCGCAGGCATACGCCCTACCGGCTGCCGGTCCCACACCTTGCCAGGATGCGGGCTGACACCGGTTCCGCGCGTAGGTATTAGAACCTCACGGAGTTGTTGGGCATAGCCCAACCCGCAGCTCTGCAGATGTCTGCCAGAGAGGCGCCCTGAGCCAGTGCCCATGAGGAGGCGACACCCGGAGTNCTCTACCATCAGGTCAGGCCATGAACTGCATCCTGCTCGCTGTGGTAACCTTGGAACAATGAGACAAGACTGGCTGAGAGTAGAGTACTGTTCTGTACTCTTTGATGCAACAAGTACATCAGTTGTGTTTTTGGTTCCGGTTGATCTAACTAATGCAGCCTAAACCCTCAGAAGATTTATATTATGGAAGAGTAGTGTATGCAAGATTAAAAAGATGCGTCTTTAGTCTAGATTTAAACTGACAGAGTGTGTCTGCCTCCCAGAGAGTGCAGGGAAGACTGTTCCAAAGTTTAGGTGCTAGATAGGAAAAGGATCTACCACCTGCAATTGATTTTGAAATTCTAGGTATTACCAACTGACAGGACGCCTGAGAACGTAATGCACATGAAGGACTGTAATGCAACAGAAGTTCACCCAAGTACTGAGGAGCTAAACCATGTAGGACTTTATGGGTAATAAGCAAGATTTTAAAGTTAATGCGATGCTTTATAGGTAACCAGTGCAAGGTTGACAGAACCGGGCTAATGTGCCCTTAAAGCCATTTTGGTGAATGTGGATATTATAATGCTTTATTTAACACTTGATCTCTGGATAGCAGACCCTAAACTACCAATGAACTTGAGACAGAATTAGTAGAGTATGTGAGAGTGCTCTCTCTGCCTAACCACATGGTAACGTAAAACACGTTGTTTAAGGACCACGACTTTTTAAAACATTTTTTTAATCATTTATCTGCACTGCAAAAAGCACTTAAATGTGGGAGGGAATTTGAAATGAATAAGGCAAATACGGGAAATACAACACAAGGGTTACACAAATAGGCAAATTTTGTTGATATTATTGTAATAACTTTCTGTTACAGCTCTGGACAACTTTATTCTGATGGCCAGTCGTGATATCGCAAAGTCTGTTATTCCCAGATAAAAATCGCTAAAACTGAGTAATTCTGACTTTAAACAACTCTTGGCTTAAGAATGACAACATTTATTTGCTACAAAAGAGCTAATAAAATATTTCAAATTAATATTTTATATCCAAAAATTCTCATGTGGCAAGCCGTGGGATAATGTACACGCAGTTCAAGATTGAATTATGTCTGCAGAGGCTGAGATAAGTCAACACGCATTCAGAGGGCCTGGTGCGCAGCTTCCTTGTCTGCTTCTGGGTCTGAGACTGATAAATAGTAAGATTGATGCATTATCTGAGCTCATGCATGGTGGTGAAAGATGGAAAATGAAAATGTACTAGAACCAGATAGTATTTAGCTGCCTGTTTATTACATATTTGTTACATATTCTCTGTATATAGGCCTTAGACATGCAGCCAGTCCTCAGGAAAAGGTTCTGCTCATCTGTCTACACCTAATCTAATCAAAACATCTCCTTTTCCCTGTGAAATGGCGTTCTGCCTTAAACGCATTTGCTCTGTCATCCCATTTCTTTCCTGCATTCACTGCACGCTTTTAGGATGATTTTGTCTGATAATTTGTCACACAGAGTTGTGATTGCAAAAGCAGATATCAAAGTTGGATTTAAAAAGCACTAAAATCGTACCTGTCTCTCTCTCTCTGGCACTGCTATTTTTTCCTCCCTTACTGCATGTATAATTCTAAAGAATGGGTTTATCAGGACCACTGAGAACAGCTTGCAGAGATAGCTTCAAACCACTAGAAAGTTGACAAGGTCCCACCGTCTTTTTTTACATTCTTTTTTTCACTCAAAACTTGTACAAATTCAAACGAAGGCACCATTTATTTAAAAATAGCTTATTAAAGGATGTGTAACATGACTTGCGTTTACCTAAATTCATTACCCACCTTATGGAGTTGGAGTACATTGACACCCTGGCAGTCATGTAAAAGCCTGTCATGGCTCTGCTTCATTTAGTCATGTTTTTCTTGGTCCTGTAGCAGAGCCATGGCAAAGCCTTAGGTTTTGTGTGAGAAGACCATGGATGTTTATCTTCTGATATCTCGTGTTTTCTCGTGTCTTGTCATTGGCCCCGCCCCTCTCGTCTCATGTATTGCTTTCCTGCCGTGTCTAATGTGCCCCACCTGCCCTCGTTAATTATCCTTCGTTTGTCTACCCTTTAAATAGTCCTCATGTTTCGTTGTCTTGTTGCTCGTGGATTACGTACTTTCTTTGTACCTGTGCTTTCAGTGTGCCATCATTTTGTATTTCAAGCCTGTCAAGTCAATATACCGTGTTTTTCCGTGTTTACCTTGAGTCAATGTTTGTCTAGTTTATGTCAGTTTAGGATAAGTGTTTTGTAGTCTAGTTAGTAGTTTATTGTTCCTGTGGAGTCTGTTATTATTTATTCCCCTTGTCTTTGTCATTTTCCCCCGCGTGGGTTTTTGTTTTGTGTTTATTGTTTAAAATAAAATCTTGTGTTAACCCCTTCACTCCCTGCTGCCTGCATCTGGGTTCTTTCCCTCCTCGATCGTGACAAAAGGCCCTAAAGAAATAATGACTAAACACTGTAACTGGCAAAGGCACATTGACAACATTTGACAGACAAGCATTTAATTCAGTGGATTTCTGATTGATTTTTCTGTATAGCTACATCCCTATTTAGCCTCTCACAATCAAGACAGAAGTTGGACTAGCCAAGATAGCAAACCATTGAGGAAGTACTCAACTTTAATAAGTCAGTATATTTAATCCACTCATGCTTGATAACACTCGATTGGCTTAGACATTTCACATCCCAGACTTGCAACAACAGGTGGTTTTCGTATCTCTGCCAAATGTAAAAATAGATTGCATGAATATTCCATTTCAATAGACTGAGGAAAGGACCCATTTTATTTGCGTCGAATCCACACTAATATTTACTGAGTGCTTTTAGAGAAATATGTTAAGGAACCTCTAAAGACTTAGGAAAAATAGCACAATGTGTTTGCTGGCATGGAAATAAACTCTTCAAAGAATACCAGGATTAATGCTTTTTATCAATACGGACACAATACAATTCAAAGCATAAATTTAAATGTTGCACGCAGAACACACAGTTGCGCCACTTATTACTGGAAATTGTTTCTGCAGGTCTAAAAAGCCATCACAAGTTGAGAGCGGCACATGATCAGTTGGACACTTAGCAGATCCCGTTTTGTTTATTTCCCTTTAAGCCTTGGTCTATCAAACTGCAACTGGGTTTGAAAGGAACCACAGAACCAAACCTAAACTACAGCCAATAGCACACTTGATGGCACACAATGGCACACTTGATATTGTCTTGATCGATGCCTAAAGGCTTGGCTTATATTTTCACTGTTCCAATTTTCAGCATCTTCTGATTCACTCCCATCCTTGTATTGGCTGGCCCAACTGTTCAAATAAACACAGAGAACCAATGATAATTGCATTGTTGGGAGCAGACCTTTCCAGAGCTTAGAGGACATGGCCAATTAATCAAGGTCTCTTTGTACAAGTCTTTATGGGTAATGACCATAGCGTTAACATTCACACATGTGGAAACCATTTTGCCACCCCTCCAGCCCCCCTCCCCCTTTTCAAAATGGAGGTAGCCTATATATCATTTAAAAAAATGAGGCTACCTCTGGTTGTTACGCATAAGCTGTATTATTAATAGCAATAATAAGTGTTGCACCTCCAGGGCCTGTCTAGGAGGTTTATTTTCATTAATTTCTGTCTAATGATGGCCCTGTCTCTGGCCTGGTCACGGGGCACCCTAGTGTGTGTGTGTGTGTGTGTGTGTGTGTGTGTGCGTGTGTGTGTGTTCATGTTTGTATATCCCGGTGGGGACCTAAACCTGAATACACACCAACACATGGGGACTCGTGTCACCGTGGGGACCAAAATTGAGGTCCCCAGGGGCAAAAAAGCTAATAAATTGTACAGAACAATATTTTTTACAAATCTAAAAATGCTAAAAGTGTTCTATGATCTTTAGGTTTAGGGATAGGGTTAGGGGTAGGGGATAGAATATACAGTTTGTATAAGGAACAAACTGTATATTTGTATAAGGAACAAACTGCACTGTTGAGCCACCTAAAACATTGCAAAGGGAATATATTATATATTATATATATATATAATATATTCCCTTTGCGATGTTTTAGGTGGCTCAACAGTGCGGTTTGGTTAACTCTTCTATTATTAGTGCCAAATACATCTAAACAAGCTCTGTTGGTGGGTTATTATTATGTAGCATTTGTTGTTTATTAAATGTTTAATTAAATCATTTTTATTTATTTATTGGTAAATGCAGAACAACGACCAACAATAAGAAGAAAAGTTAGGCTTCTTTTCTCCTTTAATGAGAGAAGGATTAGATTCAGCCAGTTTATGCTACATATAAGATCAATAGAACGCAGCGGAGTTCTAACTAAGTACAAATGAGTATTTTTGCAACTACAATATAAAATTCACAGGATACAGCAGGATACTTTTCAGTTATATGATGTACAAAAAATGTTTGAGAGTTTTTCTATTATTTAGATTATTTGAACAAGCTCTTGCAGACCGAACAAAAACCCTTCAATAAAGCAGATTGCACATGATATTTCAAAGACGATACATAAACACCTAGGTCGGTATATGTTTATCATGTTTATGTTTTTTACAATGTTTTTATTAAGGAAAAAAATAGGTAAATGCTCAGGCAAGTGTCCTGTTAAAAGTTAAGCGGGTATCTGCAGAGAAACTCGAGCTTCTCCGCTGCGTGGAACAGCAAAGTGTTTTAGTTTGCTGAGCGATCATGTTTATTGAGGCGATTTGTATTATGTTGATCATGTTGATATTGTGATGAATTTAGGTTTTGAGTAATTTCAAACTTTAAAACTGCATTTAAACAAACAGCGCTATTTTCTCGTCTTGAGTTTCAGTTTGGTGATAGGACGTATCATGCATGCATGCATGATTTAGCTAAATACATTTTTTTTAGTTTTCGAATAACTGGGAACTTGCTTAACTTAACATGGCAATTTTCCGGGATCATCTCTGTGTGAAAGGCATTAATGATGTACGACTCACATTGACGGGTGAATATCCGATCTGTCTGTTTACATGGCCGACGCAACGGCACGTATCCGATTCATATCAGATTTATATACACATATGATTGAGGCCTGAAACCTATCTGAAAATATCGGAATCCATGTGCTTTTTTCCTGCTTACACGGTCATGGGTCATATCCGATCTGTGTCACATTGGAGGAAAAAATCGGAATTGGGTCACTTTTAACTGACAGTGTAAACGGGGCCTACCTGCCCTCATCAGAAACTGGTTTGTGGCGTCTCTTCGGAGAAGGAACAATGGACTTCTGCTGCCATGCACACCTGGCTGAGCCATGCGGCTGATCACGAGGCCCGGAACTTTCCAGCTGGACTGCATTCTGAAACTTTTTGAACAATTCCATCTCTACATGCGCGTACAGATATCGGTCCAGCACAGAGCTTGCAAGTATCCGATTCTATATATAGAATAGCTGCGTTAAGTTTGTACCTCTTTGTTAAAGATGATTTTTATTGGTGTTCAGAAATCGCTGCCTCTCTCTCTCTCTCTCTCTCTCTCTGACTCTGTCTTTCTCTCTGTCTCTCTCTCTCGCGCGCGCGTTTGTGTTTCATGTATTGTTTGTGTTTATGCGATCGTCATTATTTTTACCATGTAGAGTATAGTTTAATAAACAACCATATATATTCACCTGTGAGGGGTTTTCTGTATTCGGCTTGTATACTTGGTCACTTAAACTGTTTAGATTTACGCTACCTTTGCTCTAAATCCTGTTTGTAAAGTCACGTTACTTATGGCCATGAGATAATGCAAAGTATATAATTTCATTGATGCATTCGCTGGACGAATGCATACAAGTATTGTTATGCTTTATATTACTAACCAGAGAACGTAAAATATGTATATTTGATCACGATAATTATACGTATTTTCCTTTGAGCTAAACTAATTCCTTGACTGAAATTGATGTTTTAAATAACTCATTTCATGGATGTGATCTTGATAGATCTGGTGGAGAACCATATTTGGTGAGCTTAGCTCATCCTTATTTTAACATGCAGCTAAAACCGCTACACTCATCTCTGATATTGTATCTGCCGTTGTATTACCCTGCCTGTTTTACTATGCCTTCATTAAAGCTGCAAATGGATCTTAATTCAGCTGACTCCTCATTACAACTTGCTTAACTGATTTTTGTTTATTTTTAATCAAAAAGGTTCTGAATTGCACCTTCAACATTGGTAAAATAAAAAATGGCAAGGTTTTTTCTTCCAAAAGGGTTCAGATGAGACTGCTATGCTCAATCAATGATGTGCTAAAGAAATGCAAATGAGTTCCCTTTCTGTCGGTCTCCCGACGTTGTGTCATGCCGACAGATGGGGTTCGCTCTTGAGAACCTATCAACTTCTGACTAGTTTAGAAAAGGCCAATGAAATTTGTGAATGACATTTGTATGCCAGACTCCGCCCCCGGATATCCGGGTTTAAAAGGGAGACGGCGTGCTGCAATCATTCACCTTTTGTTCTTCGGAGCCTTCACACTGTATCGACTTCGAGACTTCAAACTCGATGCCGAATTACTGCTGGAATCTTACGACGTGGTGCAGCGGACTGTCCCTTCCTGCGGCGACTTCCCCTGGGCGTCTCGGCAGTGCCAGAAGTGTTCAAGGTTTTTTCTCTGAAAGAGCAAATTTCTCCAGCGTGGCATGTCACGCTGTTCTCGTGGGTGCAACACACTCATCAAGGAGGGGGACGGACACGATGTCTGCTTCCAGCACGCTGGGGCAGACGTTGTGGATACGTTCTGCCCACACTGCGGGCGGTTGACGATTCAGACGTTGCGTTCACGGGTGGCTGTGTTCCCACAGGACTCAGCCACCACCTCGTCTGCTCCCCGTTCTGTGACGGCAGGACTACGGCCCTGCCGTTCTCTACGGCAAGCAGCGAGGGTGATATGAGGATTACTGTGAGCGTTAATCCGTCAGCCACTGGCTGGTTCGGACCTCGTCTCGCTCATCTTACCGTTCCCCAGGACAAGGTCCCACCGTCTTGTTCCTCAACCACGTATTCAGAAATGGTGCGTGATGATGAGATGTCCCTTGCAGCATCGGAGGTTAACTTACTGGCATCTGACTTCAACGATTGCTCGGAGATCCCTCCCTCGGGGAGTTGAGCCCAGGAAGAAGCGGATGTCGAAATGTCAGCCATGTTTTCCCGGGCCACCGTGAGCGTTGCCTCTCCCAGCGCTCGCGGCTGGATACATGGTGCCTCGGGTTTGATCGCGGCTCCAAGCCGCGCCCGCCCTCCAGTGCCTTGTTTACCGGAAGTGCATGAGGAACTTAGTAAGGCCTGGAACTCCCCCTTTTCGGCACATCCACGTCAAACAAGTTCTGTCGCCCTCTCTTCCCTCGAGTGTGAGGCATCTAGAGGATACGTCGATCTCCCCCAGGTGGAGTGTGCCGTCGCGGTGCACTTGTGCCCGCAGACAGCGGCCACCTGGGGGGGCTCGGCCTAGACTCCCGTCCGGGGTATGTGGCGTCTCGGCATCTCTGGTGTCGAGAGCTTACATTGCTGTGGGCCAAGCTGCCTCCTCTCTCCACGCTATGGCTCCTGCCAGGCCACGGCGTTGAGAGAGCTCCACGAGGGTAAAACCGAACCAGCGCTTATGCAGGGACTCCGTGCCACCACCGACCTCGCTCTACGGGCGACCAAGGGACCGATGTCCACACTTGTGGTCCATGAGAGACACCTCTGGCCGAACCTTGCACAGGTGAGTGACGCCAAGAAGGTCCGCTTTCTCGACGCACCCATCTCGCAAGGGGGGGCTGTTCGGTGATACTGTCGAGCAGCAGTTCTTGACAGTAAAGAAGCAGACAGAGGCATATCCTCCCCCGCCGCGACTCGGCCGCCCTCGGCTGTCGAGTCCCGTGCACCGTCTGCTTCCCAGCAGCCCTTGTCCTCTTCGACGCCCTCCAGCTCCGGCGCCCCCTCAGGCAGCCCCCCGGAAGAAGACGTCAAGGAGGAGACCACCACCCCGACAGCAGCCGCGGCGAAAGCAGAATGGGCAGACCCAAGGGAGATCGAGAATACCATCGGGCCCGACCCCAGCCATCCCATCGCCTGGTGGTCGATCCGGCATGGTTCCTGCACCGTCCCAACAGCCCACTTCTCAAAGGGAGTTTCCTCTCTCTCTGGGTGTTTATCACAGCCACTCTCAGCCTCTACACGACGGTGGTCAGCAACTCAACGTTGCATCACGGCGAGACCCAATGTCAAGGATAATCAGCAGCCCTCAGCACTCTCAGTCGACAGTGCATTGTGCTACATTATCCCGAGGCAGGTAAGTCAGCAGAGCCGATCTCCTCCCCAGGGGCTTCCCCACGGTGAGGGATCCACACTGCCAGCCATCGAACCACCCCTGGGAGGTCGATGAAGCAGATCCTATCCACGGCGATAGAGCCCCCAAACCGTCACGGTGGCTACGGGATACGATCCGTCTCGGCTACGCGTTCCAACTCGCCAGACGCCCGCTCAAGTTTTGGGGCACCCTCTCAACCTCAGTCAGAGGCAAGGATGCTCCTGTGCTTCGGGCCAGGGTCGCCACCCCTATGGCAAGCGATCGTGCTCGTCCCTCTAGCCAAGATGTTCAACGGGTTTTACAGTCCGTACTTCATCGTCCCCAAAAAAGGCGGGGGTTGCTAGATCTGCGTACCCTGAACAGGCACAGACTCAAGCTACTGTTCAGGATGCTCACGCAGAAGCGCATCCTGGCGTCTACCAGATGTCAAGATTGGTTCATGGTAATCGACCTGAAGGACGCTTACTTTCATGTCTTGCTTTCAAGGGTAGGCATATCAGTACAGAGTCCTCCCTTTCGGTCTGTCCCTGTCCCCACGAGTCTTCACGAAGATCATGGAAGCCGCCCTCACTCGCCTCGGGGAGAGAGGTGTGCAGGTACTAAACTAATCTCGATGACTGGCTCATCTTGGCACACTCGCGAGATCTGTTGTGTACAAACAGGGATCGATTGGGACCACAGGTCAACCGAGAAAAGAGCAAGCTCTTCCCTGTGCAGAGCATCCTCTTTCTCGGTATGGAACTCAACTCTGTCTCCATGGCAGTGCGACTGACTACAGAATGCGCTCAGTCAGTGTTGAATTGCCTGATCAGCGGTCCCCCTGAAACAATTTCAGAGGCTCCTGGGCACACGGCATCCTAGGTGGGGGCGGTCCCTTTCGGGTTGATGCACATGCGACCGCTCCAACACTGGCTACAGAGTCGGGTTCCCTGGAGAGCGTAGCACACCGGCAGCAGGCGTATGGTCATCACGCCTCTCTGCCGATGCACCCTAACTCCCTGGTCTTCAATTACCTTTTTGGCGGACAGGGGTCCACCTAGGGCAGGTCTCAAGGCACGTTGTGGTGACGACGGATGCCTTCCTGCAGGGTTGGGGTGCCGTGTGCAATGGGCACGCAGTGTCGGGGTAGTGGATGGGCCCCTGCCTGCGTTGGCATACCAACTGCCTAGAGTTGGCTGTACTACTTGCACTGAAGAGGCTGCAGCCTCTCTTGCAGGGTAAGCACGTACTGGTCTGGTCGGACAGCACAACTGCCGTGGCGTATATCAATCGACAGGGTGGCATTCGCACACAGCAGTTAACACGACTCGCCCGATGCCTCCTCCTGTGGAGTCAGCAGGTGATCAGCTCCCTGCGAGCCACACATATCCCAGGCGACCTGAACCAGAAAGCCGACGCGCTCTCTCGTCAGTCGACGCCTCGCGGAGAGTGGCGACTCCATCCCAGCTCAGTCCGGCTCATATGGGAGCTGTTCGGCCAGGCGCAGGTGCCCCGCAGGCCAGTCAGCGTCGCTACGCTAGAGATTGTGACACGGCACAGCGCTGTGGCATTTTCCATAGGAACCCCATCTATCGGCTCGACACAACGTCGAGAGACCGACAGAAAGGGAACGTCTTGGTTACGGATGGAGGAAACGAGACGTTGTGTCCTTCTTGCCACAACGCTGGCCGCCCGCCGCAGCGGTCGAGGGATGCTCTCAGGCTCCTCAGACCAAAAGGTGAATGAATGCAGCACGCAATCTCCCTTTTATACCCAGATATCCGGGGGCGGAGTCCGGCATGCAAATTTCATTAGCCAATTTCATTGGCCTTTTCTAAACTAGTCAGAAGTTCATAGGTTCTCAAGAGCGAACCCCATCTGTCGGCTCGACACAACGTCTCGTTCCCTCCATCAGGGAACTGAGGTTACATCCGTAACCAAGACGTTTTGTTTTCTGGTTAAATGAATGCTTTATAATTCACAGTATACCTGTATTAGCCTAATAATTGTGGCATTTATTTCATTCATTTTGCTTCTGGATTGCACACTGTGTTCTGTTAAACAACAAGTGCTGTGCATTCATGTTAATGGGACAGATGACCACTTAAGTGGTCGCCAATATTTTGCTAAGCCATTACACACACACACATGACTAATTATAAGATTTAGGAAAATATCAACCACTAAGAACAGGTCAATTCTGTGGCCCCGAAAGTGCCCGTATATACCCAGCTAACACAGTTACTTTATGACGACGTACCTGGACCGGACCATAGTCATTGCCACGATGTACCATAATAACGTTCCAGCGACGTAACTTTGTGATTCCCATATTCGTCGTGAAGACGAAACATTGGACGTTGTTGGGACATGGTGATTACCTCCTGAAGACATACCTGGGACATAACATATTCATCGCAGCGACATACCAAAAAACGTTTCTGGGACGTGATGAGCAAACGTTTTTTTATTTAATTTAAACAATTATCATCCCTCACATGGTGGAATAAATTAATTTGTGATTTAATCTGTGCGTTAAAGATTCAATTTTATGCACAATTGGAGTAATTTTCTATTAAAATATGTATAAAACACAGTATAACGATTATAAAAGTCAACACAGCTCTGTACATCACAATCAGATGTTTTATTTATACTGTAGTACATGACATAAAAAATCAAACACGTCAACACAATATAGAGGATTTAAAGCAGATATTTATTGAAAGAGATGAATAAACATTATGTTTAAGCTTAACGTTATATTGTTGTCTTACCACATACACTTACCAGGTTGTCCATTTTTAAAAACAACAATCAAAAGCTTCTTTAGTTACATTCAAAAACATCAGGGTCCGTTCATTTAAACACGCCAAATCGATCGAAAATATGTGAAGATATGTAAAATATGTGTTTACTCTCACATCTGTAAGGTATAATGTAAAGAAAGAATATTAATAAACCGCTAAAGCAATATCAGGCAGTGATGAAAAAAGAAATGACCATTAACGTTTAAATGATGCGAGCGCGTGGCTCTTTGCAGAATAGAAAAGGAGCATGTGCGCACATATCAGCCGCGCGCACTACAATTGAAACGCAGTTTGGTTGTTGTATCGAATTAAACTCCTTTTGCATTCGGATGTATTGCATTCGTCTTGACATTATAACAGACTTTACTCTGGTCATTTCTATTTATGTTATTGTCTGGAAAATTTATCATCAGATTCAATAATCAAATGACCAGTGTCCAGGTTATCTGAAGACCAGTACATCACGTCGCTACAACGTTATCCATGGGATTAATTCACAACGTTATTTGTGGACGTGGCTAGGACGTTTCTGGAACATATGCAAAAATTTTAAGAAATGTAATGTTGCAAATACGTCCTCAGAACGTGGTCACAAAGTAATGTCACGGTGACCAAATGAAGACGAACTGGCAACGTCGTCAGAACGTACTGTTTTAGTTGGGTAGTTTGACCACTGAATATGCATGTCCATATACTTTTGTTAGAATAAGGAAACAATCTGAGCATGCATTATTGCAGTAAATAAAAGCAGCCACCCACATTCACCTTACATGTCTACCTTAACACTAATGGTAAATATATGTGCAAGGTTGTCACAGTTTATTTTGTATGATCCAGATCTAAACTCTTGCTGAGAGCTATTAATTTGCTAAACAAGGCGGGTTTTAATTTTAGATTTCAATAAACAGTTGCAGTTATAATATCAAACTAATGATATGCTTGTAACAGCTTCACATGAACAGACAGAAGGACGATGCCACACAGGGAACTGAAGGAGACTGGTGAATGTTTATTGCAGGGATCGGGTGAACAGCAGACAGGTAAGTAATTCCACAAAACAACAGGTAACAACCACGGGCGCTAAAGCAAACATAATACAACAAGACCTGACCCAGAACAGAACAAAACACAAGGAATATAAAGAGTCCAGGGAATGATGATCAGGTGTGGGTGCAATCATGAGTCTCAGGTGCGGGTGTAATAAAAGATGGTGACGAACTGGTGCAAAGGATTATGGGGAGTGTAGTCAGTAAATGTTAAAGGTGCTGTGAATAAGAGTCCATAGAGTGAAAACACGGGAAAGCAGGCAGGGGAACACAAGGAGGCAGACAGAACCGTTACAGTACTCCCCCCTCCCGGAAGGCGCGTCCTCGCACCTACGAACAACAACTGGGGAGGGAGGGTGGGCGTCCTGGAGGCTCGTGCGGGATACAAGGGACAGGGAGCCTCCAGGACGATGCTACCGGCACCAGGGTTCATGGGGTCCAGGGAGGTGCCGGCCATACTGGGAGCCAGACAGTCAGCGGAGCTGGCAGGCGAGGAGAATTAAACTGCACCATGGCCATGATGTCGGAATCGGGAGACGAGGAACAGGGGCTGATGGCTGCCTTGGCGGTGTTGCCGGGAAAGCAGGGGCTGATGGATGCCATGGCGTCGGAATCGGGAAACGAGGAGCAGGGGCTGATGGCTGCCTTGGCGGCCGGTACTGAACCCCTTCAAAAAATTCCAGGGGAAGCCCCCCGGTCGTCCGTACCACCCAGACGCATGCCACTGCCAAGATGGCCAAAAAGGTGACCTCGGGCAAATCAGCCGGGATGGTGCTGAGGGGCCCTGAGGAGGGGTCAGGCTATGCCTCTGGCGAGGGCTCTGGGAAGCGCACAGGCGAGGGCTCTGGGAGCTCCTGAAGGTCGGACTGGACCAGCTCGGAGACCTCTGGAAGGCCGGACAGGACCAGCTCGGAGACCACTGGAAGGCCGGATGGGACCGGCTTGAGGACCTCTGGAAGGCCGTACGGGACCGGCTCGAGGACCTCTGGAAGGCCGGATGGGACCGGTTGGAAGGACCTCTGGAAGGCCGGACGGGACCGGCTCGAGGACCTCTGGAAGGCCGTACGGGACCGGCTGGAAGGACACTGGAAGGCCGGACGGGACCGGCTGGATGGACAATGGAAGGCCGGACGGGACCGGCTCGAAGGACACTGGAAGGCCGGATGGGACCGGCTCGAAGGACACTGGAAGGCCGGACGGGACCGGCTCGAAGACCTCTAGAAGGCCGGACGGGACCGGCTCAAAGACCTCTAGAAGGCCGGACGGGCCCGGCTCGAGGACCTCCTGAAGGCCGGACGGGACCGGCTCGAGGACCTCTGGAAGGCCGGATGCTACTGGCTCGAAGACCTCTGGAAGGCCGGACTGGACCGGCTGGACAAACACTAGAAGGCCGGACGGGACCGGCTCGAAGACCTCTAGAAGGCCGGACAGGACCGGCTGGATGGACACTGGAAGGCCGGACAGGACCGGCTCGAAGACCTCTAGAAGGCCGAATGGGACCGGCTCAGAGACCTCTAGAAGGCTGGACGGGACCGGCTGGAGACCTCTAGAAGGCCGGACGGGACCGGCTCGGAGACCTCTAGAAGGCCGGACGGAACCGGTTCGGAGACCTCTAGAAGGCCGGACGGGACCGGCTCGGAGACCTCTAGAAGGCCGGACGGAACCGGCTCGGAGACCTCTAGAAGGCCGGACGGAACCGGCTCGGGGACCTCTGGAAGGCCAGACGGGACCAGCGGGAAGAACACTAGAAGGCCGGATGGGACCGGCTCGAGGCCCTTTAAGGATGTGCTATGGCATCCATGCCGTTTCCCATGGCAATGAGGCATTGTGGATGAGTGCTGGAAAGTGGAGGACTGAAACATGCACCCCATGTGAGCTGGAACAGACCCCCCATTTGCGACTGGGACTGGATAACTACTATGCCTGCCCCCATCACTCCCCCAACACAGAGTTCACACGCCATAGCCTGGAGGATTAGGTTAAGAAATTCCTCCAGGGGGTATGCATCTGCGTCTGGGAGCATGATGAGAGCGAGCAGTTCATCATCCAGCCCAGTTAGGAACAAATGGTTAAATTCGGGGTCGCTCCAACTCACCAGTCTGCATGCCTCCAAAAAGTCCTCCACGTATCTCCCCAGAGACATCCCATCCTGGCGGAGTTGCAGGAGTAGAGTCTCTGGAGAGAAGATGCTCGGGTCCGGATGGAGCGTGTACATCATATTTTAGGTCAGTTCTTCTGTAACAGCTTCAGATAAACAGACGGAAGGACGATGCCACACAGGGAACTGAAGGAGACTGGTGAATGTTTATTGCAGGGATCGGGGGAACAGCAGACAGGTAATTAATTCCACAAAACAACAGGTAACATCCACGGGTAAGTACAATGTCGGCGCTAGAGCAAACATAATACAACAAGACCTGACCCAGAACAGAACAAAACACAAGGAATAAAAAGAGTCCAGGGAATGACGATCAGGTGTGGGTGCAGTCATGAGTCTCAGGTGCGGGTGTAATCAAAGATGGTGATGAACTGGTGCAAAGGATTATGGGGAGTGTAGTCCGTGACTGTTAAAGGTGCTGTGAATAAGAGTCCATGGAGTGAAAACAAGGGGAAAGCTGGCAGGGGAACACAAGGGGGCAGACAGGACCATTATAATGCTAATAGAGTGCAATGATAATTTGGTTTACTTAAGGCTTGTTCATGCTGATGATGTTTTTATATCGCTGGGGTTTGCCAGGTTGCTGTATTGTTTTCTTAAGGTTTTTTTCCGACTGGTTGTTGATTGGTTATGGTCTGATCTGCTGGTAAAATATATTTTGAATTGTTTCATTTAATCTGCTTTGTTGCTGCTTAAAACAAATATTCTGCAGGGAAGCATTTTAATATTATTAATATGTGTAGAATATGTGTAAATATAAACAATAAATCATATTATGAAGAAAAGGAATGTTGATTGCTTCGCTCTTTTGCATAAAATGTAGGCTAACTTTTCTGAACAATAACACACCGTTGCAGCACCCTTTTAAAATGATTTTGCAGGTTATACTTTCCGGTTTTCTGCAGTGGCACTAATGTAAGTGGATAGGGGTCATTGTGAATAGTAGGCTGGCAAAGAGACCTTGTGATAAGGACTCACTGAAGAACGCTGGTAAGTTAATTGTAAATAATAATAATTGGTAAATAATTGTTCATAATTGTTTTTGCTTAGTTGCCTAACGTAAAAGTCACAGGCCTATTCGCACATGATTAACGTTAGTATTATCTTGGGACCTCATGTGATTTAGAAATGACCTCCCCACATCTGTATTTCAGTATTCGCCCGCGCGGGATAAGTGAAGCCTGTGATTTTAGTAAAATTTACGGAATTTACCGACTTAGTTTGTGTATATATATGCTGCTGCTTCAATCTTGAGTTTTCGTGCCTCTGGAGCGGGAAGACCACTTTGAAGGTGCCATGCTTCGTCTCGTGGTGCCGTCTAACATTATATTCTTTGCAAACAGCGACAGCTTCATTGCAGATAAGACACACCGGCTTTGCATTCACAAAACTAGGTAGGATGAATGTATAGTTGTCTTTCCATTTCCCTTTGTATGCCCTATTTTTTCGCTCTCTTTAGACTCTTTGATAGTGCCATTTTCTCTCTCCATCTAGCTATCTTAAATGTTAACATCACGGCACATGGCGTAATAGCGTACCCCCAGCAGGCAAAAAAAAAATGCAGTTTATTACGTGAGGAGTGTAAAAAATAAGCAACGTTTAATAATTATGTTGGCTTGACAGAGCCAACATACTGATCTTGTATCTAAGCTTATTATTATTCTTCCGATTCTTCTTCTGATCCCCAAAATTTCTGACTGCTACTCCTCCTAGAGCTTTCAAGCTACATCCACCAAACTTTCCACAAACCTTCAGTCTGGTCTGACTTGAGTTGCTATATCTTTTCTAACTGATCCGGATTCTGGTTTTCGAAAACCAGACTCTCAAATCCACCTAATTTCCCTTAGACTTAACATTGCGACAAACTTTGACGGGTGATAACTCAAAGTGAGGAAGTCGTAGAAACTTGCGAGTTCAAACGTTCCATGTTTGAAGAAGCTGGCAGGCTCTGTAAGAACATACATCACAATGGGGTGTAAGTTGTACCCCTGGGGCGTAAGAGCCCCCCAAAATTCCCCATTGACTTATAATGGGACAGGAAACATGCCCATATAAGGCATCATAACTGTCCCATGTTGAATAACTTTGCAGTACAACCACTTATAGACAAGGGGGTGGGCTCATTTTACTCAGGCAACCAATCAGTGTCCCAGGAAATTCCTTAAGCTACGAAGCCACGCCCATAGCAACCATTTACAGCAACCTAGCAACCGCTCCCATAGACTCCCATTATTACAAAACAAGGCAAAGCAACAGTGTAGCTCCTCAGTCCTCTGTTCTCACTCTCCTGGTGGCCCTATGAAAAGATAAAACAAAATGAATATATTTCACCACTCGTTATATTAAAATATCTAAAATGTTATATAATACATATAAAACAAATGTTATGTTTAGTTTAAACATGTCACATCAGCCTTTAGTACCTCACATCAGTTGTTAATCAGTGGTTCTCATCCACATTCCTGGAGCCCCCCAAAACTGCACATTTTGCATGTCTCTTTAATCAAACACACCTGATTTAGGTCATCAGCTTTTTAGTGGATAATCCAAGACCTGGGGTAGGTTGCATAAACATTGCCACTATGGTAAGACCGTATCTTAACTAGTTTAACCAACTAACAGTTAATCAAAGTGTGGTAATCAGTCTGTCTTTGATTTAAATAAGGCTATTATACTTTTCTATGTAACTAACTTTAAAAAGTTAGTTCCTCTTTGAGGAAAGAGAAACAACAATAACTTTTCAGAGTAGTTTAAGCAGTTTATGCAACAGGCACCTGAAGTGGGTGTCGTTAAAGGGGCTCCAGGAAAATAGTTAAGAACCACTGATGTAGAATACATTTACAGGGACACTCCATTAAACAACTCCACCAAAAATAACTAAGTGACAGCATTATGTCTAAAAGCTGATTTATACTTCTGCGTCAGACTTAGGCTGTGCATTGGTTTTCATTTATACTTCTACGTCGTTGTCCACGTCAACATGCAGTACACATGAAGACCGCTAGTCTGCAGTGTCCACGGGCATGTTGTTTGTGTAACCCGCAGTACCACGGCAAAAGCAGAAGAAAAAATGGCTTGTCAGAGAAGCATCAGTCGTGACGGCGGCAAATAATATCCAAGAACAGATAATTTCTTTAAAACTATAAAAAAAGAGACTACAACGGAACAGGAGAAGATGGCATTCTTTCAATCTCCACAATAATTGTACCATAAGTGTGAGTGATGTATAATGCTACGTTGTATAATACATTTTATACAATGGTCTTTTTGAATACTCTATTCTGATTGGCTGGAAGGTGTTCATTAAAACCCTTTAACGCACAGGTAGCTCCAAGTTTGTTTACATTTGAAATTTAACTGACAAAATCACTGTAATTTTCACCTGTTTGATCTAAAATTTCACTGTAAACATCATTAAAAGATTTAACTTGGTAAATGACCATGGTATAAGCGGAATAATCCACAGCTAGCTGTGTGTTAAAGGGTTTTAATGCACTTTGCAGAGGCAGGGGCGGAGCCAAGGCCACCATAAATTAATCTTTGGCCACCCCCCGGCCCCCCACCACCGCTAGTGCCGGCAACTTTTTTGCGGAACCATTTCTGTACACAGTTGTTCCCATATGGACGCATTTCAACGGCGCACCTCAAACAAGTACTTCTCCACCCAAACTGAAGGTGGCGGTAATACTCTCAACTTGAATTTCAACCACCAACACAATTACAGAAGAAGAAGTAGTGTTGTTGTTGTTAGCCTGTGCTCCAACAGACTTTGCGCGTGCAGTAGGAGGACTGTCTGTTTCCCGCCGCGAGAGAAGAGGTCACAGGTAAGTTAACAAGAAGAATTACGTTTATTCACTATGTTTGAAATGTTTCTTGTCTTAATGTATGTATTTTATGGCTGGCGTGCTGAAGTTGAAACAGACATGGTAAAGTTTGCTAAGTTAATTTAGGCTGATAACTTAGCAGTATGAAAGTTGCAAGATATAAACAGTTTCACTGTGTCAGTGTCATTTAAAAGAGCGTTGTAGAAGGCCATTGAAAGTAAAGTCAACTTTAAGTGCTGATTTAGCTTAATGGTGGTGCGTGGTGGTCTGTCTGTGTCATATCCATGAAAGGGAATTAAAATGTTTTGTTGGCAGTTTGCAGCCAAATGATAATATGCAAAGTATTGCAAAGGAATATTTTTGAAATGCTTGCTCATAATGTTAAGGTTACTATATTTTGGTTTTGCACCTCTCAGGCAAAATGAAGAGGAAAATTACTTTCTACTTCGTCAGTCAGTGTAGTAAGCCGAGTAATGAGATGAGGGAAAGTGGTGTGGAGAGGGAGATGCGGGATGACAGTGATGAGACAGAGTTAGACATTGAAGCAGAGCGCTCATCTGTTGCTCTTCATGGAAGTGAACATACAGGTACAGTACACCACCTGCCTTATTAGCTGAAGTACTTACAGGATTTTGCCTTCAACAGCCGATGTGCAATTTACTTTTCAAAGCCATATCAGTGGGGGCTAATTAGCTTAAAATCTGGCATGCTGACAATTTTAACTTTTCTGTCTTTACCAACAGATGATCAACCTGCCAATTCATATAGTGACAGTGATGGTGGAGTAGATCACCCAGAGTGTGCTCTGCAAAGTGGATGTCAAGGTAGGTTAATGGTAAATGATAACATTTCAAGAATCTTATTTCAAAAATGTAAAAAATGTGATGTGATATCAAGACATATTAGTGTCATCATTTTAACCGAAGAATACGATTTATGTAAGTTTGAGTGTGTTCTGTGATATTGTAATGTTTGTTTGATAAAAGTGCATTCTGGTATATTCTTATGTCATGTAAATTGTCATTATGGTGTGAGCTTTATCACCAATTAAAAAGACACCACCTTCTGCAGTGCCACACTGTTTCAGATCTTTTTTTTAAATCAGTTTAGTAATACATTAAAAAGCTTATGTGGATCTTCATGATGTAATTCTACATGGCAATCACTGCCTGTTTAAGTAAATGAGTGAGTGACTAAGAAACTACTAGATCCACAGTGACTTGCCACATAGGGAAAAAAAAGATGATATCAGTTTCTTTGCTACCCCTGTATGAGCTATGGTCTCAGTCTGGCCACCCCTATGAAAATTGTCTGGCTCCGCCACTGGCCTTACCTACACTCTTTCGAAACTCTTGCAAACCCTCCTCCACCCGGTCGCCTCACCATACCTCTTCAGCTCAGCAACGGGGGATAGCCCGGGTCAGGGCCCACTCCGGCCCGTGACTCTTTCCCCGGTCAATGGGCGGGAGTTCCGAGCTCGGGAGTAATTACCGTGCTCGGAACCCTCGCCTTGGGACTGCACGCCAAATACGCATACTATTCCTTCCCACCTTTATTATCTGTGAGGCGAACTCGTGAATACACAGTTTGTGAATTATAAATTATAAGAAAATATATTACTCTAATATTGTAACTCCTATCGTTTTTGTTACGGCGAACATTTTTCTAAAAGAGGTGCGATTTTTGAGGATAGATGTCTAACTGTAATTGTCGACATTCTAATGAGACAATGAGCTAAACTAATGCTTTAGTTATCATTATGTTGTAAATTTCTAAAAAAATTTACTTTTCAATTTTTATGTAGTGTTCTTACCTTGAGTATAGTTGACAGCAAAATCACCCACGGAAAATGGACGAAAGTGGTGCGCAACAGCGGGTGGGGGATGGGTAGTGCTGTTTAAGATCTCGCGATAAAGTTGACAGGGGGATGGGCATTGCTGCGTGAGTTCCTGCAATAGTTTTGACCTCACAATTTTATTTTATTTTTTAAATCGTGGGCTCTTGATCTTTTTAAAATCAGAAAATGTGTTACAATTGCATGAGTGTTCACATTTTTTAATTTTGATTTTTGTTAGTCCAAGTGTCAAAGCAACAAAAATATTTTAAATACTATGTCTATATGATTTTGATATTAAATTATGATTAAGATTAATCAAATTAATTCAAGTGTCACAACAACAACAAAATCACCTATGGAATTAATTATGTTTCCACTTGTATGTTTGATAAAACAAAAAGGGTCCCATGTGCCCATTTTGAGACCATGCACAAATTTCCCAATAATTACCCACCTGGGAACCACATGGGGAGCCCACCTGGGTTCACCCATGTGGGTCATAGCTGGGTGACCCAAGCGGGCCCCAGATAAGATACCCACCTGGGTTCACCCATGTGGGTCCTAGCTGGGTAACCCAAGCGGGCCCCAGATAAGATGCCCACCTGGGTTCACCCATGTGGGTCCTAGCTGGGTGACCCAAGCGGGCCCCAGATAAGATGCCCACCTGGGTTCACCCATGTGGGTCCTAGCTGGGTAACCCAAGCGGGCCCCAGATAAGATGCCCACCTGGGTTCACCCATGTGGGTCCTAACTGGGTAACCCAAGCGGGCTCCAGATAACATGCCCATTTTGAGCCCATGCTCACTCTGTACCCCTGTAGACCATGTGAAACCCATGTGGGCCCCACATTCACGTGTTTGCTGGGGAGTTTCATCAACTGGAAGATTCTAAGCCACACCCATAGCAACCAAACAGGCTAGCCTAGCAACCGTTTTGCAATACCTATAATCTCTGCATCAGAACATCTTCGAGAAATGGGGTTTGGTTCGTTTCACTTATGGCTCAAAGTATTATCAGTTTCCAGCTACCAGGCCACGCCCATAGCAACCAAACACATGACCTTAGCAACCGTTTAGCAGGACCAATATCTCTGCTTTAGAACATTGTAGAGACATGGGGGTTGGCTCGCTTCACTTGTGGCTCAAAGTATTATTAGTTGCCAGCTGCAAAGCCACGCCCATAGCAACCAAACTCATGACCTTAGCAACCGTGTAGCCAGACCTACAATATATCTCTGCATCAGAACAATGAGAACAAAGTTTTACGATAAGTTTTACGATTTCAAACTCTTCAGGACATGCTTTGTCAAGCCAACATAAAGTTTGTACTCGAACTTTACTTTCTAGTTGTATCACTATTATGTAATTATATATAATAATATAATAACTATATTTTTAAAAGTAGGCTATTCTAGTTGCGTTTTTCATCAATTGATTTCTTAAATTATCCTTTGACTATTTTGAGGCCTGCCATCTAGCGGCAAATTAGTTTTTTTGGCCCAATGCCAAATTACTTGCAGACTCCCGCTTTACAGTGTGGGCTGTCCACTTTATTTAGTGAGTTTTCCCATTCTGTGTGAGGTAAAATGCTAACTCAAATTTAATAGGATTTGAAAAATAAAATTGAATTTGGGAAAATATATTTTGCCATTTTTATAAAAAACTCAAACACCTTGCTTGTCATTTCTGTGTCTGCTACTGGCATGAATAAAACACATGCAACATTTGAGTTAAAATAAAATGATTTCATTTCTGCTTCAGATAGCTAATCTTAAAAATATACTATTTTCTAGATATCTTAAAAAGGTTTTATTTATGTGCTGGTTTAAAAATGTATGTCATTCAGGATCAGGCTAGAGAAGGACATCGGAATCGAAACTCTTCTTTAAAAATGCTACCGGCTAACAGGTCAGCTGCAATACAAACATTTAATGATACCACAGTAATTGTCATGTAAAATATTTCCACTTGAGTCAAATAAAGGAATAGCTCCATAAAATAATGTATTCTTATTTGTTTTCCGTTTATTGCAGAACAGCAAGAGCTTTGAGATTTTATTAACTCCTCAGCATCAAAAACCTCAGTGGAAAAGAACAGCAAAAGGAAGAAGCCAATAAATAAGGAAAATACAAACTTGCTACTTTGTTTTCATAAATGTTATTTAAAATGACATAACGATTAGTTGCAGTCCTTGATTCCTTATAAAACACAGCTATGACTGCTCCAACCCGTTCTCATCTGTCATGATTCTGCCCTCTCTTGTCGTGCTTTTTGAGCCTTAAGGCAGAATCATGATAGACCCACATGTCTTGTGTTGAGAGAAGCATATTATTGTCTGTCACGACATAATATGCATTCTCTCTGGTGTCTCCTCTCTAAGTCCCGCCCTTTCGTTCCCTCGTTAGCTTCCTTTTAGTGTTTCATCCCTGTCACCTGCCCGTCACCCTCCCTGTGTAATCATCCCTCGTTAGTGTTCCCCTATTTAGAGCCCCTGTTATTTCTGTCCCGTTTCGGTTCATTGTTCTTCGTACCTTGTTCATGTCAAGTCCCCATCCAGAAAATCTTGTTCCTGCCTTGCCTTGCCCTGAGTTCTCTCTGTTTGTGAGTTTTGTTTGTTTTGTTCTTTAGTTTTTGTTTTGCCCCCCTAGAGGGAAGTTTTTTGTTTGCCTTTGAGAACGCTTTGTTTATAGTGTTTGTTCCCCCATCGTGGGTTTTTGTTTTATATTTTAATAAATATTTGTTTTAACCCCTTAATTGCTGCCTGTGCTTGGGTTCTTCCCCCCAAAACCATGACAGAATGAACCGACCAAAGGAGAACCCAGCAGGGAGCATGGACAGTAACCGGGCGTCCTGCGATCCCGCAAGGCCCACTTGCTGTTTGGGTTTCGTCAGGGGGATCATGGGACCACGGAGTTTGCCAGGGCATTCTCGACGGTGGCGAGGGAGACCGAGTTCGCTGAGGCAGAGTTGAAGATCATCTTCGACGGCTGCCTCACCCATCACCTCACACCATCGGAGAGGAGGATGCTGAAACCCCTGGAGTTTGCCGACGTGGTCAGGTACGTAGTCAACCGGGACGATCCCGGGCATCTGCCCCATTGGCTATCGTCCCGGAGGACTGCATCCTGGCTACCGCCACCCTGGGGCACTCTGCACCTCCCGCCACTAGCTCCGCAGTTCCTGGCCCTCCTACAGGCCTCCGTGGCAAATGGGGGAGGAGGGGATTATGGACAGCAGCGCCGGTATCCAGTCCTGTTCCGGCAGCAGCGCCAGTCCAGCAGCCGAAGCCCAGTCCAGTCCGGTGCAGCCGGCGTCCAGTCCGGTGCAGCCGACGGCCAGTCCGGTCCATCAGCCGGTCTCCAGTCAGGCCCAGCAGCTGGCAGTCCAGCCGGTGATCCAGTCGGCAGTCCAGCTGGCATCCAGTCCTGCCCAGCCGCCGGCATCCAATCCGGCCCAACCGGCGTCCAGTCCGGTCCAGCAGCCGGAGTCCAGTGCCTGTCCAGCCGGTATCCAGTCCGGCCCAGCAGTCGGCAATCCAGCCGGCATTCCAGCCGGAGTCCAGTCCGGTCCAGCAGCTGGAGTCCAGTCCAGCCCAGCCGGTATCCAGTCTGGTCCAGCAGCCGACTGTTTTGCCGGTGATCCAGCCGGCGTCCCAGCTGGCACCCTGTCCGGTCCTACCTGCACTCCAGACGGCAGCTAAGCCTGCAGCAAAGCAGGTCCCACATGTTTTGTGTGGAGAGAAGCATATTATTGTCTGTCACAACATAATATGCGTTCTCTCCAGTGTCTCCTCTCTAAGTCCCGCCCGGTTACTCTCTAAGTCCCTTTCGTTCCCTCGTTAGCTTCCCGTTAGTGTTTGATCCCTGTCACCTGCCCGTCACCCTCCCTGTGTAATCATCCCTCGTTAGCGTTCCCCTATTTAGAGCCCCTGTTCTTTCTGTCCCGTTTTTGTTCATTGTTCTTTGTACCTTGTTCGGGTCAAGTCCCCATCCAGAAAATCTTGTTCCTGCCTTGCCTTGCCCTGCATTGTCTCTCTTTGTGAGTTTTGTTTGTATCGTGGGTTTTTGTTTTATATTTTAATAAATATCTGTGAGAGCAGCCATTTTTAAGCGTGCATGAATAAGAAACACTGAAATAATTAAAATAGTACTGTTAGGTTTAGGGTTTGGGTAGAGGTTATAATATGCACGCATGCTAACCTTAGGTTTAGGGTTTGGGTTAGGGCAGGGGTCACCAACTAGCGGACTCCGGTCCGGATGCGGACCGCGAGATGCATCCGTCCGGACCTCAAAGCCTTTTGACATAATAAATAAATGAACGCCTAACATTATTTTATAATGCAATCAAATTTATACCAGGCACATCAAGGTCCGCTCAGTAGCAGTTTGGGTCCTATGGCGCCACAGACAGTTAACATATGCGCACTGTTGCCACGTTCAGATGTCGACGTCTCGACGAGAGACGAGAGCCGGGACAGACTCGCTGCACAGCGCGTAGACAGATGTAACTGTCAGTGACTGAAAAACAATGTCCTTTTCAAAAGTTAGAAAAGTTGACGCTGAAAACCATGTTTTCCGAGATGAATGGGTCGAGAGATTTGCATTTATTCTTCCTGCATCGAGATGCACGAGACCGGTTTGTCTCATTTGATCGGAGTCTGTCGCGGTTGTCAAAAGTGGAAACTTTAAACGGCATTATGAAATTAGACAGAGACACTTTGAAGAAACTTACAAGCAGCAGTCCGAGGTAAGGACACGGAAAATATATTAGCTCAAAGCCCAGTAGTAGCGATCTACATGGGTCCTCCCTCACTCACTTACCGCCCAACAACGAGCGAATGTTCGGCTAAGAATACAGTGGATCTTAGGAAAACATAACAAGCCCTTTACTGATGGGAAAATAGTAAAAGAGTGAATGGAGCCTGTGTGTGAAACACTTTTAGAAGGAAAATGAAGACATGAACTAAAATAAAATATTAAACTAACCCCCTTTCAGCCGCAACAGCCAGAAGAAGAGCTGAAATGTTATCAGATGATGATCAGTCGCAACTTGATGTTGCTATTTGTTCATTTCAGTTCAGCAGAAAACAACACTTTAGTTTTCTTTTAAAGTTGATAATGTTGAAATGAATGTATGTTCAATGCAGGTTTAGAGATTATGGCATTTTGCACATTTTCCTTCATTATATTGTTGTCAGACATTGTTATGCCGTTGTATAGATATGAAAAGACATGTTTATTTCTTTTGTCTGCCAAAAACCATCAATTCATGATTTTAGGTATTTAATTGTCCGGACCTCGACTGGCAAGGAGGGTTTGTTTACTGGACCTCAAGCAATTTTAGTTGAAGACTCCTGGGTTAAGGGATAGGTTAATAAGACAAATTGCCATTTAATATGCATGCACACTAAAATTGTCTTATCATATGAAAACAGAAATAGGCGTATTGCTCGCATGTAAAATTGAACTTTGGCGTACGTATTACATGATATTGACACAGCGTCTGTTATTTATATGCAATTGATGAGAATGGGCTCGACCGCTGCACCCAAGGATCATTCTGTTGCTGTTCACAGTCGGTCAATGAAGGGCAGGTTTAGTAATTTACTTCATGAAAGTTCGATTGATCCATAGTTTTGTCTTTAATATTTGTATTGTGTGGTAGCCAATTGTGAGGATTGTTGGCTCTGGACTTTGATCTCTACCACTAGAGGTCGCTATCGGGTCCTATTTCTAGACTGTGGCGATACCCATCATTAGTATAATTGCCCACACCTATGTCCCATTTATTCTGGGCTATTTAAGAAGCTCTGGTCCTCTCATTCAACGCTTGGTTATTGTTATGTGTTTTGCTGTCTCTAGCTCTAGCTCAAGCTCTTTTGGATTACCCTTTGTGACTTTGTTTTTTGCACCGAGGACTTTTTGCTTTGTGGATTACCTTTGTTAGTTTTTTCTGTAGATTATTTTGCTTTTTGGGTTACATCTCGTTTACGTTCTCTTTGGATTATTTTTTATGGATTATATCATTTTTTTGTGGAGGAATAAACCAACTTTACTTCTACCTGTTTGACTCTGTCTGTTTGCTGGATTCCTCAGTTCCTCGGCTCTGTGGTAGTGCGTCAGAGCGCTACGCCAACGACCCGGGTTCTGGCCTCAGCCTGACAGAATAACCAAGCCAAACATGAATCCAGCATCAGGTGATCCTCACGAAGTGCTAGCTACGGTGGTACAGCATGATTCGATGGTCCGACGTCATGAGACCGCTCTCGCACAACAGGAGACCGTGATGACCAAACACTCGCAGATCCTCTCTGAGCTGTTGGCGTTGGTTCGTCAGATTTTCGAGCGTCTTCCCACACCATCGGGAGTTATTCCATCTGGAACCACCACCCCGGGGGATTCCCAAGGCACTGTGACACCTACAGAACCACGCTTACCTCCACCGCAACGCTTCTCGGGTGATCCTAGTTCCTGTGACGGATTCCTCACCCAGTGTTCCCTCACCTTTGAATTACAACCAACTTCTTTTCCATCTGATCGGGCCAGGATCGCATATATCATCACCCTCCTCTCGGGCAAGGCACTTTCCTGGGCAGCGTCGGTGTGGAAGGCACAGGCACCATGTTGTTCAAGCCTGTTAAAGTTTGAGGAGGAGTTCAAACGAGTCTTCGATCACCCCCTCAGTGATCTATTAGCTTCTAGGAGACTCCTGACGCTACAACAAGGCAATGAGAGTGTTGCCGAATATGCCATTCACTTCCAGACATTAGCAGCAGGGAGTGGGTGGAATGACGAGGCTCTGATGGTGTGCTTCTTGAATGGACTGACTGAGAGGATCAAGGACGATCTAGCCTTCAGAGAACCAGCAAGGGAGATCCAGACACTCATTGACCAGGCCATACAATTGGATAACCGACTGAGAGAGAGAGACCAGGTTCGGGTTCCCCTTCCTAGACTACCTACCAGAGTTACGTATGTTCCCAACGCCCCAGCTTTTCAAGAACCCCCAGAGCCCATGCAGTTGGGGAGGACCCGGCTGTCTCACTCTGAACGAGACCGTCGCATGAGGGAACATCGTTGCCTTTATTGTGGCTTACACGGTCACTTTCGATCAACTTGCCCCGAGCTCTCGGGAAACTCCCAGTCCCGCACAGGCTAGGAAGGACTGTAACGGGAGTCACACGTTCAGATCCACCGTCCAACGCTGGACTTTTCCTTCCTGTCACTCTCACTTGGGAAGATCACATGCACCAACTTCACGCTTTTATTGATTCCGGGGCAGCCGGGAATTTCATAGACATTTCCCTGGCCGAACGGCTTCAGATTCCCACAGAACCTCTTCCTGAGCCCCTTACGGTTACTGCCTTGGATGGAAGACCGCTAGCTCCAGGGAGAATTACTCACCTTACCTCTGTGCTCGGGCTCATCACGGATCTCCATCGTGAAGAACTAAGTTTTCACTTCATTCAGTCACCTGAGTTCCCGTTGATCTTAGGCCACCCCTGGCTTCTTCAGCACAGTCCACACTTGGACTGGACTACGGGTGCAGTTATCAGCTGGGGTTCCACGTGTCAGACTTCTTGCTTGACCCAGATTCTTCCCGAACCTGTCCTTGAGTCCCAAGAACCCTTAGACCTCTCTCGAGTCCCGTCTCAGTACCATCACCTCAAGACGGTGTTTTGTAAGAGAAGAGCTACTTCCCTACCACCTCACCGACCATATGATTGCACCATCGACTTACTCCCAGATAGTTGTCCTCCTAGGGGTCGGATATTCTCTCTGTCACCTCCCGAGCTTCTGGCCATGGACAAATACATCAAGGAATCCCTAGCAGCTGGTATTATCCGCCCCTCTACCTCTCCGGCGGGAGCTGGATTATTTTTTGTGGGTAAGAAGGATGGTGGCTTCCGGCCATGTATTGATTACCGGGGACTTAATAAGATCACCGTGAGAAACCGGTACCCCTTACCTCTGATGGCCACAGCTTTCAGAATCAGAATCAGAAGAGCTTTATTGCCAAGTGTGCTTGCACACACAAGGAATTTTCTTTGGTGTTGGAAGCTTCTAGTACAGACATTCAACACAATGACAATACAATATAATACGATTTACAGTCTAAAAGATTATAAATTGTGCATATATAAAATAAAGACTATTTTACAGAAAATGGGGGATAATAACATATAAGAGACATTGTACAGGGTAGTATATAGTAGAATAAACATATTGTATGTACACTTGTGCAAATGGATAATTTAGTAAGTAGAGGTAGTGTTATATACATGTATACATAAGATGTAGATATAATAAGGCACTATAGTGCACACTATAGGAGTAGTGGAAGTGGAATATTGCTCTTAAGGAGCAGTTATCTGTTTAGGAGGGAGATTGCCTGGGGGAAGAAGCTGCTTCTGTGTCTGGAAGTCCTGGTGTTTGGTGCTCTAAAGCGCCGGCCAGAGGGCAGCAGATCAAAGAGTTTGTGTGCTGGGTGTGTGGAGTCAATGATGATTTTTCTTGCCCTGTTTTTCACTCTGGAATCGTACAGGTCCTGAAGTGTGGGCAGAGGAGCACCAATAATTTTCTCAGCACTACGAACTGTCCGTTGTAGTCTTCGTAGGTCTGATTTGGTGGCCGAGCCATACCAAACAGTAATTGAAGTGCACAGAACAGATTCGATGACCACTGAGTAGAACTGGGTCAGTAGCTCCTGTGGTAGGTTGAACTTCCTCAATTGACGGAGGAAGTATAACCTCTGCTGGGCCTTCTTTACAATGGAGTCTATGTGGGACTCCCACTTCAGGTCCTGAGAGATGGTGGAGCCCAGGAACCTGAATGACTCCACAGTATCCACAGTGCTGTCCAGGATGGTGAGGGGAGGAAGTGATGGAGGGTTCCTTCTGAAATCCACTATCATCTCCACTGTCTTGAATGCATTCAGCTCTAGGTTGTTTTGACTACACCAGGCAGCCAGCTGAGCAACCTCCTTTCTGTAGGCAGATTCATCACCGTCTTGAATAAGGCCAATGACTGTGGTGTCATCTGCAAACTTCAGGAGTTTGACAGAAGGGTCTGTAGAGGTGCATTCGTTTGTGTAGAGTGAATATAGCAGTGGAGAAAGAACACATCCTTGAGGAGCTCCGGTGCTGATGGTACATGTGCTGGATTTAAATTTTCCCAACCTCACTAGCTGCTGCCTGTTCGACAGGAAGTTAATAATCCACTGACAGGTAGAGGTTGGCACAGAGAGCTGGGTAAGCTTGGGCAGGAGGAGGTCTGGGATTATGGTGTTGAAGGCCGAGCTGAAGTCTACAAACAGGATCCTGACGTAAGTCCCTGGTCTGTCTAGGTGTTGTAGGATGTAATGCAGTCAATTCGAGATTCTACAAGAGGCGTCCATTTTCACGAAACTTGATTTACGCAATGCATACCACCTCGTGCGAATCAAGCAGGGGGATGAATGGAAAACGGCATTCAACACCCCAACTGGACATTATGAATACCGGGTCATGCCCTTCGGCCTCACTAATGCTCCCGCAGTCTTCCAGTGTCTTATCAATGACGTCCTCAGGGACATGCTTAATCTGTTTGTTTTCGTCTATCTGGACGATATTCTCATCTTCTCGAGTTCTCTGCAAGAGCATGTGGTCCATGTCAACAAGGTTCTCAGATGCCTGCTGGACAACCATCTGTACGTCAAACCCGAGAAGTGTGAATTCCACGTCACCAAAGTGCCATTCTTGGGGTTTATAATCCAGCCGGGTCAGGTAATGATGGATCCCTTGAAGGTTCAAGCCATTGCGGACTGACCTACCCCTTCGTCGGTGAAAGAGGTGCAACGTTTTCTTGGCTTTGCCAATTTTTACCGTAAATTCATCCTGAACTTTAGCACTGTGGTGGCTCCTCTGTCGGCTCTCACGAAGGATAAGGTGAGCAGGTTCAGCTGGGGACCCGCAGCCGAATCCGCATTCAAGCACCTCAAAGGACTATTTACTTCCGCCCCGGTACTAATCATCCCTAATCTGGACACTCCCTTTATTGTGGAGGTTGACGCCTCGGATTTGGGAGTTGTAGCGGTACTGTCTCAGAGGGGAGACGATGGCAAATTACACCCATGTGCCTTTCTGTCCCATTGTCTCACGCCCACTGAAGGGAATTACCACGTAGGGGATAGGGAGTTACTAGCCGTCAAACTGGCACTGGAGGAGTGGAGGCATTGGCTTGAGGGCGCCAAACATCCATTCCAGGTACTCACTGACCATAAAAACCTTGAGTACATCCAACAGGCTAAACGTCTCAATCCTCGCCAAGCTCGGTGGTCCCCATTTTTTTTTTAACCGCTTCCATTTTACATTGTCATATCGTCCTGGGTCAAAGAACTTGAAGCCAGATACACTGTCCCGTATCTATGTCAAGTCCCCTCAAGATGAGTCTGCACAACCTATCGTTCCCAGTGCTAGGATAGTCGCTCCCATCAAATGGGATCTGGGCGATAAGGTTAAGCAAGCACAATCCCGAGAACCAGACCCTGGAGGAGGACCCACCAACCGTCTGTTTGTTCCCAAGACTGTCAGATCCCAAGTGTTGCAGTGGGGGCACTCCTCGAAGTTCACTTGTCACCCGGGTATTGGGCGCACTCTCGAGTTCCTCCAGAGGCGGTTCTGGTGGCCAACCATCAAGGAAGATGTCACCACATATGTCAAAGCCTGCCCCACGTGCAACCGAAATAAGGTGCCTCACCGCCTCCCCCAAGGATTATTACACTCCCTCCCCATACCCCACAGACCCTGGTCCCACCTCTCCATGGACTTCATCACTGGTCTTCCCCCATCCCACGGCAAAACCACTATAATGGTTATAGTGGATAGGTTTTCCAAAACCGCCTGGTTCATTCCCCTACCCAAGCTGCCCACAGCCAAAGAGACTGCCGAACTTATGGTGGAACATGTCTTCCGAGTATTCGGCATTCCCCTAGACATCGTCTCGGATATGGGGCCCCCAGTTCTCCTCACGTTTCTGGCGAGCCTTCTGCCAGTCCTTAGGAGCTACCGCAAGTCTCTCCTCGGGATTCCACCCGGAATCTAACGGAGAAACAGAGAGACTCAACTAAGATCTTGAGACCACCCTCCGGTGCATGGCAGCCAGAAACCCTTCCTCATGGTCTGAGTTTGTCGTGTGGGCCGAGTATGCTCACAACACATTGAAGTCTTCTGCTACTGACATGTCGCCCTTTGAGTGTTTGTTCGGGTATTCCCCCCTCTATTTCCCGAGAGAAAGAAGCATAAGTGAATGTTCCTTCCGCCCAATGGTGGGTTAGACACTGCAAGCAGGTGTGGCAAAGGACTCGTCTCAAACTCCTCAAAACATCTCAGCTATATCAACAGCACGCCAACCGCAGATGCAGACCACCTCCTACCCTACTTGCCGGCCAAAGAGTGTGGCTCTCCACAAAGAACATTTCTTTGAGGGTAGAGTCTCGCAAGCTATCTCAGAGGTTCATCGGTCCATTCAAAATCGCCAGGAAAGTTAACCCGGTTACTTACAGGCTATACTTACCTAGGTCTCTGAAAATTAATCCCACATTTCACGTGTCTCTACTTAAACCTGTGTTGTCTTCTCCGTTCCTCACACCAGGTAGACCTCCTCCTCCCAGGATCATTGATGGCCAGCCCGCCTACACAGTCTGCCGTATCCTGGATACCCGCCGAGTTCGTGGTTCTCGGCAGTATCTAGTGGATTGGGAGGGCTATGGTCCTGAGGAGCGCTCCTGGGTTCTGGCCAAAGACATCCTTCACCCCAAGCTGGTTAGAGAATTCCACTCTCTCAACCCCGGTCGTCTTGGTGGGAACGTCAGGAGCCGTTCCTAGAGGAGGGGGTCCTGTGAGGATTGTTGGCTCTGGACTTTGATCTCTACCACTAGAGGTCGCTATCGGGTCCTATTTCTAGACTGTGGCGAGACCCATCATTAGTATAATTGCCCACACCTATGTCCCATTTATTCTGGGCTATTTAAGAAGCTCTGGTCCTCTCATTCAACGCTTGGTTATTGTTATGTGTTTTGCTGTCTCTAGCTCTAGCTCAAGTTCTTTTGGATTACCCTTTGTGACTTTGTTTTTTGCACCGAGGACTTTTTGCTTTTGTGGATTACCTTTGCTAGTTTTTTTCTGTGGATTATTTTGCTTTTTGGGTTACATCTCATTTACGTTCTTTTTGGATTATTTTTTATGGATTATATCATTTTTTGTGGAGGAATAAACCAACCTTACTTCTACCTGTTTGACTCTGTCTGTTTGCTGGATTCCTCAGTTCCTCCGTGGCTCTGTGGTAGTGTGTCATAGCGCTACGCCAACGACCCGGGTTCGGGCCTCAGCCTGACAGCCAATAAACTGCTTGAGGCTAGTGCTGTATCGTGGATTAGACATGATTTAAGGGGTTGCAAGCACTTCATTTTTAGCACCCTTAAGCCGTGACTTATTCACAAAAGCTACAGCACAGCCTTTGTACCTTCTTGCAGTTATCACCAGTGAACATTTCATTCAGATGAAGTATAGTAAATGTGTTTAAAAAAAGTTGTCTTCACAATAAATGCTGCAGAGTGAAGGATATCGATTTGTGTATATTTATTGTACATTGTACCCTACATAGATCAATGTGTATATTTACAAAGTAATTACAGAGAAAAATGTTGCAATGGTTTTTTTTTTACTTGCCCTAAAAAAGATGACTAAAACTAAATTAGCTGCACTTTGCTTTCATGATATAATTGTACAGTATGTATGCACTGAGATGATTTTTACTTAATCATCTCATGATTGTATTTGATTTTGTGACATGATTTGCAGCTGAGATCAACCTTATGCAATACTTTCATCATGTAAGTAGCATATATGTTAAAATTATAAATAAAACACAGCAGAACTAATTATTTCCTCATATTTCCAGTGTGTTGTTGTTAGTAATATCCATCATGTGTGCTGTAATAATTAAAATACCCATAGTTAAAAATACCCCTAGTAGCTTATTTATTGGCGCATTGTTTTACAAAAATGTACACAGTGTATGTTCGCGCTAAACTTTCTCCCAGTCATAAAATTGTTGTCTAGAATATTAGGTCATTACCACTTAATTTTTAAATAGTTCCCCCCTTTTAAATACCTACAGTATATATTTTTTCCTAATATTCTACCTTTATTCCCCAAACGTTGCATATTGTTCCCATTTACCTACATATATGTACTGTAGAGTTACATTATTATTACAAGTAGTTACACTGTAAATTATGTTTAATTATGCGGTACATTGCGGGTCGTAATCATAATCTACCAATAATTTTATTGAATAATAATTAATCATAAATGCCTTTTACTTTGTCAGAAGACTTGTGCCTTATGATTCATTAATCTACATCACGCAATGACAAATGAAATATTGTTTAGAATCATAAAAGGTTTTATATGGCAGATATACAATGTGCTACAGATCAGGTAACGTACTCCCAGGCCTCTATAATCAGGTCTGCCATCACTTCAGTCGCCCGTCAGAAACCACCTGATTTAGAGCACGGCCGTTTTATGCGTCACCGAGTAAAAGGGATCAGGTTCTCATCATTTCAAAAGAAAGGTTTGTATTTGGAGACTTTTGCAGGCACTTGGATAATTTTATGTAACTGAAACTACCCATGAATGCAAATTTATTAGGGCAGCACCATTGATTTGTTTGTTTAGAAATGTGGTACTAGTAGGGCTACTGGAGTGCTACTTGTTAAGCAATTTACAGACTGAGACATAGATTGCATCGGACTAGAAAACGATTTGTTACAGATGTATATACATTACTGATATGTTAGTGACTTTGAGTTTAATCGGCAAGCAGAAAGGATTTTGTCAATATGGGAGAGTAACCTTCATACAACATGGCTTAATTTTTATTATCAGAACAGTAACAGGACCTTATGATCTGTCTCCTTGCAAACAGCTGTAACTGATCTCACGCTGCTCTATAATTTTATTTTTGTATTTACACTCCCCTCTTCTTCTGGCAACAGGGTTCTTCTGGGTCTTTGTAGCCCCAAACTGAAACAGGAGATTTGGTCTGTAGCCTATGATGCAACAGTATGAAATAGCAAATTCTAAGCAGAGGCTGAAACTGGATATGGCAATACAGTATGTCTGTCTGCCTTCTACAGTAAGACAAAAGTTTTTGCTAAAACTTTACTCCTTGATGTAAAACTGGATTTTATTACTTTGTTGACGCCATCAACTTTAAAACCATTGCAAATGGTTATGCAAATAACAGAATCACGCCATAAGCTGTGCAATTGTGTAGGAGCAAAAATTGCATCTAGTTGTTTGAATATGCCTGTAGTCTTTTTTGACCAATAAACAGGGACGGGGCCATGCAGACCCCAAAGTGCTGCTGTGCAGTTTTACAGTTTTATAGAATGTATTATATAGTTTCTGGCATTTTTGTTGTTGTCCCTCTGGATTAGTTCCATATTATGAATTACATTGATGAGGTCTTTGATTCTAAGAATGTAGTGTGCAGCTGGCATACAGGCATTGATGTTTACATTTATTGTTCCCAATTTGCTGTTTTTCCTAAGCCCCTAAATGATACTGCAGGCCTCTGTGTAGCAAATACTGCTTCATGTCTCAGGGCACCAATCTTTAAAAAAGCTTATGGCTGATTCATCGCAGATTTAAAGCTTTACTCAATGGCTATTTTCACCTAAGAATCTAAGCCAAACATGCACAAATGAGCAAAATACAAATCCACATAGAATTGCATACAGAATACAGAAACAGATGCACACAAAAAGGTGCATGCATACATGTGTAGTATATCCATCAAATTAATTGGTATATCCATAACTGGTGGCGGAATGGGTTGTCAAATTAATTAAGGTATGGTGTTTAACGTCGGAGATCTCCCGATAAATAGGAGTGCGTCCCTTTGATGAGTGTCCCTTCCCAAGTACCGTTCTGCTTCCGGTTCATTAGTAGGAAGGCTGCGGCGTATTGTCTGAGTCGCAGAAAAACCGCAAAACTACTGACCGTCTACTGTTGCATTACCGTGGGGCTTGCCCAGCGCTTGAATGTACATGAGTCCTCTTTTAGCTCGTTTTCTGTGGTGAAGGTGGATGATTGCTGTTGTGTAAGGCTGGGCGTTAAAGGTCCGAGGGTTTCGTGAGCTGTGAAGGCTGAGAGTTAAATATCCTACTATTTCTCGGGTCTGCAAACTGCGAGCTAAACATCCTACTAGGCCCTGGGTTTCGTGAACTGCAAACCAAGTATTCTGCTGTCTCCTGGGTTCTGTGGCTGTTGGTAAGCAACCCGTTTAATAGTGACATCACTGCTGTCTTGTTGGGCGGGACTTAAGCTGAGTCTGCACATGTTACCTTTGTGTGTGAGGTAGCTTCGATCGGGAGTTCATCTTGCTGTTGGGGAATTTGAATGACTTTGTTTAGTCGTTTTGTATTTCTTTTGAATTATTTTGTTTTTGTTGAGTTTGCTTTAGTGGTCAGTTTACCTACCGGTGTTGTCGAGGTTCAGTCTACTACTGCTAGTGTTGGCCCGCAGATTCCTCAGGTGAGTCCGATGTCGAAGCAAATTGATGCGATGGATTTGTCTATGTTGATGGAGGAAGAGGTAGGGCAGGTTAAGGCATTACTCTATAAATATCAGGGGGTGTTTTCTGCATATGAGGGTGATCTGGGGTGTACAAATCTGATAGCCCATGAGATACCTCTCTCTGACGATATTCCGGTGAGACAGCGCTATCGACGAATACCTCCTTCCGAATATGAGGTTGTAAAAGCCCATATTAATCAGTTGCTTGAGGCACAGGTATTCAAGAAAGCTGTAGTCCTTATGCCCCGAAAGCTGTAGTCCTTATGCCTCGCCGATAGTTTTGGATAAAGAAGAAGGATTGTAGTCTGCATATGTGCGCAGACTACCGTCAATTAAATTGGAAAACTCGGAAGGATGCGTTTCCGTTGCCACGTATTGAGGAGTCATTAGACGCGCTGACTGGGGCCTGTTGGTTTTCAACTATGGACCTAGCCAGCGGATACAACCAGGTTCCAGTAGCTGAGAGGGATCAGTTAAAAACTGCTTTTTGTACCCCATTTGGGTTATTTGAGTATAATTGGATGCCCTTTGGGCTCTGCAATGCCCCAAGTACCTTTCAGCGACTGATGCAACGTTTGTTTGGTGACCAGCAATGTCAATTCTTGCTGTTATACCTCGACGACATAGTGAATATTGTTTTCTTCATCTGTGGCACAGCATGTGATGTGGCTAGAAGTTAAGTCAGTTGGAGCGTGAGGGATTAAAGGCTAGGTTGGAGAAGTGTTCGTTCTTCCAAAGGCAGGTACGGTATCTTGGGTGTGTGATCTCCGTGGAGGGGGTATCCACTGACCCAGTTAAAATTGAGGCAGTATCCCAGTGGCGGCGTCCAGAGACTAGTAGTGAGTTGCACTCTTTTTTGGGTTTTGCGAGTTTTTACCGCCGTTTAGTGGAGGGTTTCACAATATTGGCGGCCCTTCTGCATTGGCTGGTGGCTGGGCTTGCGGAGTTCAGGCCCAAGAAGTGTCTATCCCAAGAGTTTATGGCTGCCTGGACAGAACAGTGTCAACAAAGATTTGAAGCGTTAAAAGGTAAGCTTACTGTATATCGTCACCTGTTTTGGCCTATGCATACTTTTCCTGGCCTTTTATCCTGGAATTGGACGCCAGTTATGCAGGGCTGGGGCAGTCCTTTCCCAGGAGCAGGATGGCCGGGTACAGCCCATTGCCTGTGCCAGTCAAAGCCTTCGGCCCACTGAGTGCAATATGTCTAATTATAGCTCCATGAAATTGGAGTTTTTGGCGCTCAAGTGGGCCATGGGGGAAAAGTTTAGGGAATATTTGTTGGGACAGAGGTGTGTTGTGTTTACAGACAACAACCCTCGGAGTCATTTAGCTTCTGCCAAATTGGGTGCGACTGAGCAACGCTGGGCCGCAGAGCTGGCCTCTTTTGACTTTGAGATTAAGTATACAGTAGGTCTGGGAGAAGTAACAAAAATGCTGATGCCCTTTCAAGGCAGGATCCATCCTGTACTGCCGATGGTGGATGGGGTCGAGAGAGCCTTGGTACTAAGGTGCCATTGGTGGTACAACAAGCTATGGGTGAGAGTGCAGTTGCCTCAGTTACCCAAGCAGTTATGATGGCATTTCCAAGTTGCACGGCTGACAAGATGAGGTCCCTACAGAAGGCAGATGAAGTCCTTAGTAGGGTTTTAGGATTTTGGGAGAGGGGGACATTTCCTGGTAAGGAAGAGCGTCAACTCTTTTCTAAGCCAGTTTTGGTCCTTCTCCGCCAGTGGGATAGGTTTGTAGAGCAGAATGGGGTGGTTTATGGAAGGCGACCCATGATCAGTATGTTCGAGATGCCCCTTTGTTAGAGGGTCAGTTTGTGTACCTCCGGGACTATGGCCAGAGGGGTCGTCATAAGATTAGAGATGTGTGGAGCTCTGTTGTACACCGGGTAGTGAAGGCACCTAAACAGGGTGGTGCTGTCTATTCAATTGCATCTAGGGATCAGCTGGAGAAGGTAAAACATGTGCACCGGTCCTTATTAAAGGCGTGCATTCAGTCAGAGCCATGGGTATGTAGTCCTGAAGGTTACCCCTCATTACAGCCAGAGTGTGTACAGGAGGAGTTCGAGTCAGATGAAACTGACTGGCTAGTGCTGGTTCCTGTGAGAGGTCACATGCCGGTGGCTTCAGGTTCGGCAGGTTCTGCTTGTGCAGAAATGTTGTCTGCAGACTTGGTAACATCATTAGGTGGGGTACCAGTAGTGCCTGATTCTGGGGTTAAGTCAGTCCCAGCCCACTGAGCAAAGACACGTCCAAAAGACGTCCACTGAGGTGTCAGAATTAAAGTTTTATGACGTCTTTTTTATGTTCCCTGTTGACGTCCAAATGACATGAATACTGAACGTTCATTGGACGTCCAATGATGAGCCATATTAAATGTTTTTCGCAACGTCTTTTTAACGACGTCCAAGTGACATAAATACTCAACTCAACTCAACTTTATTTATATAGCGCTTTTACAATTTTCATTGTTACAAAGCAGCTGTACATGAGACACATTGACTACAAGTAAAACAATCAAAGTTGTACCTGCAAAAACAAGAAAAGGTTGAAAACACATAAGACAGACACACCCACACACAAAACACTCCACACACACAACACGCACACGCACCAACACACACAGACACAGACACACACACACACACACACACACACACACACACACACACGCACACACACACACGTACGTACACAGACAAGTACGCACACACACACACGCTCAGTGAGAGCACACATTTAGGATAAAGGAGAGAGAAGCACAGGTCAAACATAACAGATAATAAATTCCTATATGCAATATTAATTAAGTAAAACTTTAAGATTCTAAAGCAGCCCCCCCGGTCAGGCAGATAGTGCAAAAACAGTATGCAAACGGTGGCGAGGAACCCAAAACTCTAATCGAGAAAAAAAACCTCAGGAGAACCCAGGCCCAACCAGGGGATTCCAGTTCCCCTCTGGCAAAAGCTGCTGCCTCTGCACAAGCTCCAGAGAACTTGCACAACAAGGCTAAATAAAATAAATAAACTTAATAATAAAATAAATTATAGTTTAAGATTATCATTAATAATCTAATAGCATTTGAAGTTTTGTGGTGAAGACATGTCAAGAGACCGCGTCCTTCTTTATCCAGCTCTATCATCTCAGCTCTTGTCAGGTCCCCACTTCCCATTCTCCGCTCTACCATCAGGTCAGGCCATGAACTGCATCCTGCTCGCTGTGGTAACCTTGGAACAATGAGACAAGACTGGCTGAGAGTAGAGTACTGTTCTGTACTCTTTGATGCAACAAGTACATCAGTTGTGTTTTTGGTTCCGGTTGATCTAACTAATGCAGCCTAAACCCTCAGAAGATTTATATTATGGAAGAGTAGTGTATGCAAGATTAAAAAGATGCGTCTTTAGTCTAGATTTAAACTGACAGAGTGTGTCTGCCTCCCGGACAGTGCAGGGAAGACTATTCCAAAGTTTAGGCGCTAGATAGGAAAAGGATCTACCACCTGCACTTGATTTTGAAATTCTAGGTATTACCAACTGACAGGACGCCTGAGAGCGTAATGCACGTGAAGGACTGTAATACAAAAGGAGTTCATTCAAGTACTGAGGAGCTAAACCATGTAAGGCTTTATAGGTAATAAGCAAGATTTTAAAGTTAACGCGATGCTTTATAGGTAACCAGTGCAAGGTTGACAGAACCGGGCTAATATGTTCATACTTTTTTGTACGTGTAAGAACTCGAGCTGCCGCGTTTTGGACCAATTGGAGTTTTTGTAATAAGCCTGCAGGGCAACCACCTAACAGTGCATTACAGTAATCTAGTCTTGATGTCATGAATGCATGAATTAACTTCTCTGCATCTGAGATTGACAGCATATGACGTAGTTTAGATATATTCTTAAAATGGAAAAACGCAATTTTACAGGTGTTGGCGACGTGGCTCTCAAATGACAGATTACTATCGAATAGAACGCCAAGATTCTTTGCTGACGACGAGGGTTTTATGGAACATCCGTCAATAGTTAAACAGTATTCTTGGTTGTTACTTATAGCAGTTTTCGGTCCAATAAGTAACACTTCCGTTTTGTCCGAGTTCAGTAATAAAAAGTTGTTACTCATCCAGTTTAAAATACTGAGCGTTCAGTTGACATCCAATGAGGAGCCAGATTAAAAGTTGTTTGCAACATCTTTTTAACGTTCACTGATGACGTCCAAGTGACATAAATAGTGAACGTTGAAAATACGTCTTTTTTTTAAACGTCTTCTAAATGTTCATTATTGACGTCCAAGTGACATCCTTCCAGGGTTCCAAATTTATGTTTTTACAACATAATTTCAAATGTCACTTACAGACATCTAAAGGACATTCATACAAGTTATGATGTGTTTCTTGGACTTATTGCACCCAGTTGCACTCCATTTAAACCAAATGTAATATGTTAATGGTTATTAATTTTTATTTATCCTGTATCAGCTTTATTAAACACCAGGTTTTGATCATCAAATCAGGTAGACTATTGTTACAAAGTTGGATGACCACGTGGTATTCAATAAAACTCATTCATAGTAAAGGCAGTGTGCAGAAGTACAGTTTTAAAATTGTAAATAATAACTATCCCCTTAGATACACAAGATATAGGTGCGCAAAGACATTTTAGTAGCCTTATTTACAATTGGAAATATGTGACGTCTATTAAGGACAAAACTTAATATTTGAAATGACAAGAGAATATTTTTTCCCATCTTTAATGTTTTCAGCAGAATATGAACAAGCTGATAAGTAAAACAATTTGAATAGTTAAATTCGTAATTAAACTGCTAACTGAAAAAATACACAAAAAGAGGGAGTATTAAAGTCCCCTAAAACTGGAAATAAATACACTTCGTTTCATTCCACCCCTGTGTGCCCTCCACCTCCTTTTCTCCCTGGTGCATGTTTAAGATGTTCTGCTGCATGATGCTTGATTGTTGCCTCTGTAGCTTCTTTGTCCCATTTCATGACTGCAGCTGCAAGAGTTGAACAAAAACTAAAATTATAAATGTAAAGAAGAAAACCAGTGTAATTACATAGCAGTATGAGTGTTCACATACAGTATTTGTATATGAAAGTGAAAGTGACCTATTAGTCAGATATGGTGACCCATACCCGGAATGTGACCTCTGCATTTAACCCATCCAGAGAGTAGTGAACACCCGGAGCAGTGGGCAGCTATGACTGCAGCGCCCGGGGAGCAAGTAGGGGTAAGGTGCCTTGCTCAAGGGCACCTCAGTCGTTACCCGCCGGCCCTGGCAATCGAACCGGAAACCTTCTGGTCACGAGTCCGACTCTCTAACCATTAGGCCACGACTGCCCCCATATGAAAATATGAAAGCTGGTTTGAAGTTCCTTATACTTTTTATTATTCCTCCTGTCAAATTTCAATACTGCACAGAGCCGTGGTGACTGGTGTGGTATATGGCAGCATACACGTGATTTTAAGATAGTTTCTGTACACTTGCATCATTGTATGTTCGGAAGGTGTAAGACTGCAATAGACAGTGGCCTTGGTTGCAGATATTTAAGATAGCAGTCTTGAATTGAGAGAGCCTGCATATAATAAACTGGCTAATCAGACGGCTCAATTGTAATGCGTTTGGATACTATAACTTCCATTTTTGCAAATACTAGATTACTTTAGATATAGGTAAAACCGTGAAATATCCCTTTAAGATCCTTGAATAAAGGTCCCTGCACACATTTAGTCATAAAAATACCACGTATTTGAATGAGAATCCTCTGACCAGCCACATACACGCATGCACAAACGCACCAACATACACTACGCGCCCCCACCAGGTACGCATCGCATGGCTAATGACAACGAGAGTACAATGTCTGCCAAGTCAGCAATAATTTGCTTTGCATATTTTAATTACAGAGAATTTCTGTGCACTCTGCGTAATGCACATACTGTAAAACAGCAATAACCGAGGAGGCAGGCACAACATCCAATGTCTCCCGACAATGTGGACAGAAAACGTGGCCTAATGGTTAGAAAGTCGGACTCGTGACCAGAAGGTTGCCGGTTCGATTCCAAGGGCCGGCGGGTAACGACTTGCTCCCCGGGCGCTGCAGTGATAGCTTCCCACTGTACGTGTGTTCACTACTCTCTGGATGGGTCACATTCCGGGTATGGGTCACCATATCTGACTAGTAGGTCACTTCACTTCAAAATGTATATACAGGGTTTGAAATTAAAACCTGCAAACCTGCCTAAAAATTTAGTAAAGATAAAATATTTTGAATTACTATGAAGGATGAGGACTAAAAATATAATAAGGGAATTCATTTTCAATTTAACAATACAAACACAAATGTAAATAAATGAATCACTTTAATAAACATTTAAAATATATAAATACATATATTTTATTTAATGTTTTAAAACGTCAATAAATTTAGCTTCTGTTTTAAACAACGCTGAATGTTATATGGTGGATGAAACACAGTAGACTTTTGTAATTACTATATTTCATGTCAATCCATGTTCATTTTGACCAGGAATGTTATCACTTTAATTCAGCACATGCTATACCTGAAAAATAACCCTAACCCTCTGCAAGCACTCGCCTACTATGGACTCCATCATAATGCATCACATACAGTAGTTTGCTGCTTGACCCACTGATTCCAATATTCTCATTCAACAAGCAAGCAAACAATAAACTTTCGTAAAATAAAATTCTATCCATTGACCAACCGTTTCCCTTCTACAGTGTGATTTTTTTTTAACCGACCACCTTTCATTTAGAAAATGTCGAGGTAGTGAATGAGTGAGTTGGTGTTAAACTTAAATGACTTGGACAAAATGCTGTTTACCTTTAATTGCTTCAAAGGTTTTAGTCGTCTCCAGGGGCAGTTTCTGCCTTTTTCCCCTTCCCCTTCATATTTAATTTTGCCATCAGCCGGTTGGTAAAGAGCCTGGAGAACAAATGCACCATTTAGAAATGATATGCATGTGGTAATTTACAGGAACTGTAGCAAGGGTGAGATTTCCAAGAGTGGACTAAAGAGATCATGTGGTTTTGGGAAACAGTAGGTTTCTGGAATCGATTTAACAAACCTCTGGGAGGTGACCATTTGATAGCTTCAATGACATACTTTCCCTGCACCTGTCTAACCCCATCCTCTTTACATTCCACATCAGGTTTCTATGCAGTCTCATGATTGCATTTCAGATAATAATATATAATTTTTTGTATTTAGATTTTTGATCAATTTGCCCTTTCATGAAATATAAGAATGGCAGTCAATGCAGTTCTCTGGAGCTCTTTCTGTTTTTCCACAGCTTACTGGTTTCTAATTTAAGACAGTGACCTGGTGAATAAGTGTACAGTATAAGCAGGGGTAGATATGTCACATCCTCTCTCAACTGGCAAACTGTGACAGGAAATGTAACGTGTTTGGCAAGTTCTATATGTTGAGACACCGTTGAAAATACCTGTCAAGAATTTTGTGGACACAATCCCTTTCATCTTTCCCTCCAATTCTTGCAAGTTGCAACACCCTTAAAGAGAGTGTGTAATTTTCCTGTCATGCTAGAAAAACCACAGCCTATAACACAAAATAACATTGATAAATAAAACAGAGCACAAAGTGACATCACATCCAGAGTGTGTCTTGCAAATCATACCAGGGACTCAAAGGCTTGCTTGTCCTTAAGGCGTTCCTCCTCTCACGTTGTGTCGAGCCGACAGATGGGGTTCGCTCTTGAGAACCTATCAACTTCTGACTAGTTTAGAAAAGGCCAATGAAATTGGCGAATGAAATTTGCATGCCGGACTCCGCCCCCGGATATCCGGTTATAAAAGGGAGACGGCGTGGTGCATTCATTCACCTTTTGTTCTTCGGAGCCTTCACATTGATCGACTTCGAGACTTCAATCTCTACGCCGAATTACTGCTGGAATCTTATGACGTGGTGCAGCGGAAGGTCTATTCCTGCAGCGACCTTCCCCTGGGCGTCTCGGCAGTTCCAGAAGTGTTCAAGTTTTTTTCTAAAAGAGCAAATTTCTCCAGCGTGGCATGTCCCGCTGTTCTCATGGGTGTAACACACTCATCGAGGAGGGAGACGGACACGATGTCTGCTTCCAGTACACTGGGGCAGACGTTGTAGATACGTCCTGCTCGCACTGCGGGTGGTTGACGATTCAGACGTTGCGTCACAGGCGGCTGTGTTCCCACGGGACTCAGCCACCACCTCGTCTGCTCCCCGTTCCGTGACGGCAGGACTACGGCTCTGCCGCCCGCTACGGCAAGCAGCGATGGTGATATGAGGGTTACTGTGAGCACTTATCCCTGGTTGGGACATCACTCAGGCTAGGGCCTCAGCCACCAGGCGGCTATACGCCCATAAGTGGCACCTCTTCTCATCCTGGTGCACTTCTCGAAGAGAAAACCCGCGGAGTTGCTCGATCGGGAACGTGCTGTCCCTTCCTCAAGAGAGACTGGAGAGTAACCTCTCCCCCCCTCCACACTGGGAGTGTATGTAGCCGCTACGGCCGCTCATCACGACCCAGTTGCTGGGAAGCCTCTGGGAAAGCATGACCTGGTCATTAGGTTCCTAAAAGGGCGTGAGAAGGCGACCGCCTCATTCGCGCCCCTTACCCTCTTGCAACATAGGTGGCGGGTCTCAAGAGCCCCCCCCCTTCGAGCCCCTCGGAGCTGCCACTCTTTCTCAACTCACGATAAAGACGGCTCTCCTGATAACGCTCACCTCCAAGAGGGAAGGGGAACTACAAGCACTTTCCGTGTCCACAGATTGCCTAGAACTCGGGCCCGGTGTTCTCACGTTTTCCTGTGACCCCGGCCCGGCTACGTGCCCAAAGTTCCCACCACTCCCCCTAGAGACCAGGTGGTGAACCTGCAGGCGCTCCCCACTGGGGAGAAAGACCCAACCCCATCCGTGTTGTGTCCAGTACGCGCACTGCGCCTCAGCTTGGACCGCACGCAGAGCTTCAGAAGCTCTGAGCACCTCTTTGTCTGTTTTGGAGATCAGCAGAAGGGGAGGGCTGTTTCCAAACAGGGGAGAACTCATGGGAAAATGTGCGGACTGAAGGAGTTAACCGCAAGGTGGGAGTCCACCTAGGGAGGTCATGGGTTACCAAGGTGGGAACCATTCATGAGGATACATCAGACGGAACCGCCCACTGGGGGTGTTACCACGTCTGGAGCACTGTATCGTGGATGCCGTCGCTACGGCAGACCGATCTCAAGATAGCCCCTGCCCGTTAGGAGTGAGGCACACTCCTCATGGGCACTGGCTCAGGGCGCCTCTCTGGCAGACATCTGCAGAGCTGCAGGGTTGGTCTACGCCCATCACCTTCGTGAGGTTCTAAAACCTACGCATGGAACCAGTGTCCGCCCGCGTCCTACAGGGCAACACGTAGGACCGGCAGCCGGTAGGGCGTACGCCTTCGAAAGCCCTTCCCCCTTTCATCTAGGGGGATCAGCGGCTATTTACGCCTCCCTTCTTTCCCCACTGGGTAAAGAACAGGCATTCTTCCATCCATCACTAAGCACCTTCCTGGGGTCAGGCTGGGCAAAGCAGCCCTGCCCCCTTAGGCCGGGGAACAGTTGAGTTATCTACCACATAGCTCTAACCGGACCTAGTGCTCCAGATGTGGCAAGGGAAGTTAGGTAAATCGTGGACAATTGTCCATTCATATAGATTGCCATCGGTCGACTAGGCAGACGAAGGGCTCGTATACCTGAATTGTACGCCAAATTCTCGCTCACTCTTATTATGAGTGGGACTTTTTTCCCTTATCGGAGTTTAGGGGCCGTTTTTCCGGAGAGGCATCGTACAGACGCCACAAGGGGTGGCAAAGTGCTGCGGGCATGGACCCTCGCGCCACAAAGTGCCTTCTCATCCCCTCACCACCTAATCTTCATCACCGCGTGCACGAGGAGCCTTTCGCTTCCCCCTGACCACCTAACTCTGCCATAGTCTTCCTTACGTCCGCAGCGCGCCTAGACTTGCTAGTTTGCTGCCCCTTGCTGCCTATTCGTGGCGCGACACCCAAAAGATGCCAAAACGTCTCGCTCGCCACCCTTGCGTTGGCCTTTTCTAAACTAGTCTGAAGTTGATAGGTTCTCAAGAGCGAACCCCATCTGTCGGCTCGACACAATGTCTCGTTACCTCCATCAGGGAACTGAGGTTACATCCGTAACCAAGACGTTTTTTTTTCACAGCAGTTTTAAGGAGAAAACACTCAACAATGGAGTTGACTTATGTACAGTATTTGCACATGGTTTGACTTAAAGCATATTAAAAACACCACATAGACATATAAACAACATTAAAAACTTGATTTTCACCACAGGGGGACTTTAAGTACGTACTTGCCATGGCCATAGGGAATCGTATGTCGGTTTCGCTACGAGGCTCTGTATGACTGGACTCATGTGCAGAGGATCTGTTACTCTGCTCTGAGAAAGACCTCCCAGAGTATCTTGAGATTGGCGTTTGAACACTTTCATAATCTGAAAGACAAAATTAGTCAAATATTACTTTGTTCTTCGTAATCGTGGATACTTCTCTTGTAGCAAGTTGTTTGACCATATAATTCATTAAGTTTGGGTAACCCCAGTGTGCAGTTCCTGCCTGTACTCAGCAGTCAGTTGAGCTCAATCAGTGGAAAGAGATCCATCTACTTTCGGTGATGATGACACTTGATAGACAATAAATTGAGTGGTCACCATGAGGCTCAGAATGAACCAGTTGTTCAAAATATGCACTACCTCTGACACATCCACTACTCTAGAACATGTATGCCCTTGCCACTGTGAATTGCATAAAGGTTTGGATAAATACCATCCCTGGACTGCTTGCTGTGTCCCATCTGGTTGCTGTCCCCTGACTGGTCGCTGTGCCTGGACTGTTTCCTGTGCCGGGACCCGTCGCTGTCCCTGGACCAGTCGCTATGCCTGGACTGCTTTCTGTGTCGGTAACGTTTGCTGTTCCGGAATCCGTCGCTGTCCCTGGACTGGTCGCTATGCCTGGACTGCTTCCTGTGTCGGTTACGTTTGTTGTGCACGGCCCGATCGCTGTGCCTGGACCCGTCGCTGTGCCGGGATCCATCATTGTGGCTGGACTGATGACTAGACCCAGCACCCTTTGACTGGCTGGCTCGGTTTACATTTGAATTACCAGGGTCTGAAAAACAAAACATTCAGTTAATTTACAGTTAAATGCAGGTTAATTGAAATACTGAATACAGAAGAAATATGCTGTGAGATTCAACTGGGTTAACACACAAACGTAGTTGATTAAATGGTTTGTGGTTGATGAAATGATGTGGTTTTTGAGGTGGATTGTTTAATGTGATGATTACTCACTGCCTGTGGACCTGTCCCTGGACCCAGCACCCAGCAACCTGCACCTGCTGAGAGCTGGCTGATTTTGAATGTACAGAGTATAAAAATTAGCACATGTAAATTAAAAATGATTTTGAAACCGCCTTCATGTTATAATTATGCAAGAAAAAATTATGTGAGAAATTAGTAGACTCAAATGATGGATACTTACTACCAGGGATCTTTTTCCTAGATCCAGTAGACTCCATCTGAATGGACTTTGTCACCTTTGTTGGTGGAATGGGAAAGGAGGGCACCTTGATAATGGCACCTAGACAGATGCAGTATATAAAATAAATTAAGCATCAGTCATAAAAATAATGAGCATTTACTTTGGAATCTTAAAACGTTGCTAACTGTAAGGTTAAAATCACAGACAATACAATTACAATAAATATTACTCTACTACAAGTATTTTGAGAAAGGTTGCTCGGCCAATACAGCTTCCAGCGTTCAGGGATCAATGATCTGGCCCAAAAATCCTGACTGGAGCACTCCCAATTTTGACTTAAATTTTCTCATTTGGCTGCCTTACCATTTTTATTTTGACAAAGAAGAATCACTATTGGATCATTAACAAAAACTTACCGGTGGTCATTTTACGCTTCACCACAGTGCATGTCATCCAGTCATCCTGAGGTGGGTGTTGATTGAGGAAAGCTGCCTTTTCTCCTTTTTTTGGCCATCTAATAGTTTTGTTGTCAACATCAATCCAGTTATCTGGGGCAGTTCCCTCCACTTCCTTGCCATGCTCCACCCACACAGCCCTCGCATACACCATGATCTGGAAAGTAAAAGCACATTCATAAAGTGTTAATGTTTCCACACTACTTATCTATGAATTTGGATTTACATATTTGGCATCTTGACAGGAAGTTAGAAATAAATAGTTTGGTATGTGTATTCATAATTGCTTTTGTATTGTTAATAATTTTCATGAAATTGTTATAAAATGAGAATTAATAAATGGCTACAACAGTATAACTCAAAGCACAAGTTATTATAAATTACAATATGATGTACTCTCTAAAATTTAATTTAAATAATTTATTTGTTTTGCTTTATTTGTTTTGAAAATATTAAAACGGGCTATGCCAGTAAACAGATATTAGATAACTCAAATTTAATGACTACAGGAGACATTTAATTATATTATTATAGTACGTTTTAAATAGGTCATACATGACATGTAAGTTTAACTGCTATATTATAGGCCTATAGCATAATTTTTGTTGATAGATGTAAGAAATCAAAATGTCACTTGTTAAAACACTAACACATAGCTAAGGCAAGGTAATACACTAATCATTCGGTAGTAAGACATGTAATCTGTAGGTGACTGCATGTAGGTGAGTGCATGTTAAAAGTTACCAATCAAATGTGCGGAGACCTCATTTGATTGGTAACTTTTAACATGCATTGTCCCGCCTCCAAAGTCTCAGAAGTCAACTCAACGAGCGAGCAAGTGTTGAGCAGTTGCGAGAGCATAGAGAGAATGCGCGCGCCTCGTCAAAGCCATCTGCTCGCGGACTGAGTTTTTGCTCGCGGAGCAGAAATGCGCCCGCGCGAGGATTCTTTTCCGCTTGCGGATACTGTTCTGCTCGCTCGCGGAGTTTAAATGCGCCCTCGCGGAGCAGCTTTCCGCGCGTGGTTATCATTATGCGCGTTTGCATCGCGCGTACGGCGCGGATTCCATGCGCGTGAGTTTGGGTCATTTAAACTCCATAAATGTCACTCACTCACTCACTCATGCGGGCATGCACTGCGGTCTCATGAGAAAACGCAGCTTTTTGATATAAAGTTTTTCTTGTTCCCGAATACAAATATTTTTTTTAAGTATTTGTTCGAAATAAGTATTCGTAAAAAACACGCTATTTGTGCCTTTCCGAATACCGTATTCGGGTTCGGCTCCACCCCTAATGACATATGTATATATATATGTATATATGTATATATGTATATATATATGTGTATGTATATATGTATACGTATATATGTATGTGTATATATATATGTGTATATTATATGTATACGTATGTATATGTTATATGTATACTTGTATATGTCTATATGTATACGTATGTATATGTCTATATGTATACGTATGTATATATGTATACGTATATATATATGTATATATGTATAGTATATATATATGTATATAGTATCGTATATATATATGTATATATGTATACGTATATATATATATGTATATATATATGTATATATGTATACGTATATATATATATGTATATATATATGTATATATGATATTATATGTGATTATATATGTATATGTATATATATATGTGTATGATAAGTATACTATATATACAGGTGCTGGTCATATAATTAGAATATCATCAAAAAGTTGATTTATTTCACTAATTCCATTCAAAAAGTGAAACTTGTATATTATATTCATTCATTACACACAGACTGATATATTTCAAATGTTTATTTCTTTTAATTTGATGATTATAACTGACAACTAATGAAAATCCCAAATTCAGTATCTCAGAAAATTAGAATATTACTTAAGACCAATACAAAGAAAGGATTTTTAGAAATCTTGGCCAACTGAAAAGTATGAACATGAAAAGTATGAGCATGTACAGCACTCAATACTTAGTTGGGGCTCCTTTTGCCTGAATTACTGCAGCAATGCGGCGTGGCATGGAGTCGATCAGTCTGTGGCACTGCTCAGGTGTTATGAGAGCCCAGGTTGCTCTGATAGTGGCCTTCAGCTCTTCTGCATTGTTGGGTCTGGCATATCGCATCTTCCTCTTCACAATACCCCATAGATTTTCTATGGGGTTAAGGTCAGGCGAGTTTGCTGGCCAATTAAGAACAGGGATACCATGGTCCTTAAACCAGGTACTGGTAGCTTTGGCACTGTGTGCAGGTGCCAAGTCCTGTTGGAAAATGAAATCTGCATCTCCATAAAGTTGGTCAGCAGCAGGAAGCATGAAGTGCTCTAAAACTTCCTGGTATACGGCTGCGTTGACCTTGGACCTCAGAAAACACAGTGGACCAACACCAGCAGATGACATGGCACCCCGAACCAGCACTGACTGTGGAAACTTTACACTGGACTTCAAGCAACGTGGATTCTGTGCCTCTCCTCTCTTCCTCCAGACTCTGGTACCCTGATTTCCAAAGGAAATGCAAAATTTACTTTCATCAGAGAACATAACTTTGGACCACTCAGCAGCAGTCCAGTCCTTTTTGTCTTTAGCCCAGGCGAGACGCTTCTGATGCTTCCTGCTGCTGACCAACTTTATGGAGATGCAGATTTCATTTTCCAACACGACTTGGCACCTGCACACAGTGCCAAAGCTACCAGTAACTGGTTTAAGGACCATGGTATCCCTGTTCTTAATTGGCCAGCAAACTCGCCTGACCTTAACCCCAAAGAAAATCTATTGGGTATTGTGAAGAGGAAGATGCGATATGCCAGACCCAACCATGCAGAAGAGCTGAAGGCCACTATCAGAGCAACCTGGGCTCTCATAACACCTGAGCAGTGCCACAGACTGATCGACTCCATGCCACGCCGCATTGCTGCAGTAATTCAGGCAAAAGGTGCCCCAACTAAGTATTGAGTGCTGTACATGTTCATACTTTTCATGTTCATACTTTTCAGTTGGCCAAGATTTCTAAAAAATCATTTCTTTGTATTGGTCTTAAGTAATATTCTAATTTTCTGAGATACTGAATTTGGGATTATCATTAGCAGTCAGTTATAATCATCAAATTAAAAGAAATAAACATTTGAAATATATCAGTCTGTGTGTAATGAATGAATATAATATACAAGTTTCACTTTTTGAATGGAATTAGTGAAATAAATCAACTTTTTGATGATATTCTAATTATATGACCAGCACCTGTATATATATATATATATATATTAGGGCTGTCAACATTAACGCGTTAACGCATGCGATTAATTTTTTCAAATTAACGCGTGAGAAAATATTAATCGCAGCATCCGTTTGTTTTGACATCCTTTGTCTACCGTTACATTATGTAATCACGCTCTTATTCGTGTACAGGCTTTTAAACCACTTAAGGGCGATTTGAAACAGTTGCTTTGAGGCGTTCAATGAAGATAGACGGCTTCTAAACTGTGGGACGCGGCAAAACGCAATGAGATGTCCAGTCTGGTGTGTACAGTAACGGCTGCGTCGGTGAATCTCTGTCAGACAGCGCATCCGTGTTAAGTTCTCTTTCGTGCTTGAATGGATAAAACCACACAAGATTATGTCAGAAAGCCAGTTTTGTCTAGCATTTTCTTAAGCACAGACTTCAAGGTGTAAAATAAAATCTTAAATGAATGCAAAGAGTTGTGAAAATGGGAGCGCGGTGATGGTCAGATCTGCGTACTAAGACAGCTCTTAAAGGGGCCACGTTCTTAAACGTGCTGCTGTGACTCCTGTCACTAATGTTAATCAAAGAACAAAATAAAAGAAGAAATCAATGTGATTTTATAGCTTTAATGAGAATTCTTCTGCATTTAATTTATAATTTAGCATTAAAGACTGTAAAGTGTCCTTCAATTTCCTACATGAGCTCTCAATTATACTGTTGAATGGCTATAATTAATGTTAAAATAATCAATTTAATAGAGACATCAGTTACAATACTAATATCAAAATGTTAGCTTTCATAAAATGATGCTGTTAAATAAATATGTTGTTTCTACATCAATTTGAAGATTAAATGTGAAATTATTAAAATGTAAAAGTATATTTTAAAATAAAATTCTTGTGTGCGATTAATCGTGATTAATCACAGAAAAAATGTGTGATTAATCTGAATATTTTTTTAAATCGATTGACAGCACTAATATATATATATATACATATGTATATATACTGTATATATATNAACACATGAGCGAGCTGCTTGGAATTTTTTGCAAATAAACTCCATATATTATACTAATGATATATATATATATATGTATGTGTGTATATGTATGTATATATATATTATGTATATATACTGTATATATATATTATATATATATTATATATATATGTATATATGTATATATATATATGTATATATGTATATATATATACGTATATATGTATATATATATACGTATACATGTATATATATATACGTATACATATATGTATATATATATACGTATACATATATGTATATATATATGTATATATGTATATATGTATATATATATGTGTATGTATATATGTATACGTATATATGTATGTGTATATATATATGTGTATATATATATGTATACGTATGTATATGTCTATATGTATACGTATGTATATGTCTATATGTATACGTATGTATATGTCTATATGTATACGTATGTATATATGTATACGTATATATATATGTATATATGTATACGTATATATATATGTATATATATATATATATATATATATATATATAAACTGAAACCAAAAAACTTTCCACAAGGGGAACACAAAACAGCAGAACAAGGGTAAACTAAAACTAACACAACGTCTCACAAAAAGGCAAGGTAATCTAAGGGAGAGCACGACACGCATACAGCACACGAACAAAGCACATACAATCGTGTACAATGACCGACACAGGACAATGAAACATGAGGGCATTAAATAGGAAAGACAAACAAAGGATAATTGACGAGGGCAGGTGGTGAACAATAGACACGGCAGGGAAGCAATACAGGAAACGAGAGGGGCGGGGCCAATGACAAGACACGAGAAAGCACATGAGATGTAAAAACGTAAACAACTCATGGCTTTCTCACATAAAACCTAAGGGCTCTGTCCCGATCCTGCCACACGACTAGAAATTTGGAAACAAGAAGGCAGGACCGTGACACTTTCATCTCGCAAGAGAAAACAACTGTCCTTTACCTTTGTAGAAACAAACATTTGAGGTCGTGCTTCAGGCTGTCGTTTGCTCTTGTTGGCATTTGCATATTCGATCTCTGATAATCGCCTGGTCATCTGTGCTAGGAGATTTTTTCCACTCCGTACATGTTTCTTGATTTGTTGGAGATGGTTTTCAAAAGGAAAACCGGAAATATCATTCAGTGAGCAATTGAAGTGGCAGACATCCTCATGAAGGTGAATCAGCCCATGTACATTGTACACTGAAAAATACTTTCCGTACAGGTCAGCACAGCGGATGACAAAGTGTGAGATGAGTTCATGGGCATATTGAAGGTATGCATTGCGAGTGCTCTCATCTGACTCCATCATGATTGACATGGCTACTATCAAGGACAGGAAATGGTAGTATCGTTCAGGAGATAACACATTCTTCAGTACAACTGGTCCTGTGTACAACAAAAACTGCAGAAATTCTGCGGCCTTCCACCTGTCCAGCTCTTCTAGACCCCGGGGCTGCCGTGCAAATTCACTAGGCATCCATCCACTAGGCAAACGTCCCCCCCGTTTAGCTTTTGTGATATTTTTTCCTTTTGCCTTACAGATAAGCGGCAAACTGTTGGGCCCCGAGTCAAGAATGTAAGCATCCATCGAACTACTCCCAAATTCACCATATGCATATAGTCTAAGACAAATGAGCTAATACACGAAATTCCTGCAACAATGAAGGGGCTGTCACCAGTTTGATGGTTCTTGTACTCTACTGCATTGAAACTTCATCTGTTCGCATGGGGCATCCCTGTTCATTAAATACTACTCTTCTTGTGACGAATCTTTGGTGATGCACCTCTTACAACTGTGATAGGCATTATGGTTCTTAATGCGCTTCAGATAAGCTCTTGCTGGTGCGTCACAGATCAATGCTACAATATGAACATTGTAGGTCTTCTCTTCATGCATCATTCCATTGTCTGTGAGATGTTTACACTCCATCAAAAAATCATCTAGATATTCCTCAAGAGGATATGGTTTCTTGTCCCCACAAAGAGAGCTACCACAAATGGCTCAAAGTTGTGAAACTTCGCCAGTATTGGCCAGAACTGGAATTTGCTGCTTTTAAAGAGAGGGACACCATCCATATTTATGCTGAGGTTTATTGAGTCATGATCATGTCTGAAAGATGATTTTTGACTTAGTAAATGGCAAATCCCCTTTTCTAACACATAATAAATGTATTGCCCACTACATTTTGTCTCAGATCCTATGGCTCGTGGTGTAGCAGGTGGTGTAGCAGGTGTCCTTGCTTTCTTAATATTGTCAATAATTCATTTAAGGATCTTTGTGTGATTTTGTTCTTTGTAGACCATTGTCTTAAGTTCTCTTCTAAATCAGGAAAATCCAATTCAGCATCATCATTTTGAACTTCTTTTTCTGAGTCAGAAGACATACTCCACATCAGTGTCAAAGTCTGATTCATCTGTTGCCAAACTGTCAGTTCCCGAATTAATACTTACAAAACTGCTCGCACTGTCAGCCTGGTTATGTAATCCACATGTACCGGTCACTGATCGCTGACTTTCATGGTCATCATCACTGTCAGAATGCAGGAACTGATCCATTTCTGCCTTCATTTTACACCATGCGTTTAAATAAGCAATCTGCAATACATAGTTTGATCCTGAGTCCAATTCTGAAATTTGCTTCCTTCAGAATAAATGTTTTGGTATGCCAACAGTTCTCAAAACTCTAACTCTATGTATGAATAGAACGTCACTAAAAGAGTCACTAGATACATGCACTAGTGAAGGTTTCTGTGACGTAGTCGGACTATAAATTTAACAGATTTTTATTTTTTATTTCAAGTTATAAGACACAAATGTCATCAGTACTTTTCGGTTTAATGATGAAAAGGGGTTTGTGCTCAAACCAAACTAGTTCCTCCTAGTGCGTTCAATTTAGTTTTAGAAACAACATAAAAAAATAATTAAAAATAAATTGATTAATTAAAAAAAGGTTTGAACAGAAACTTAAACTCTTTAGTGCTTAAACCTGAAAGAGATAAAGAAGAATATTCCAAATCACAAAACTATGTAAAATAAAATATTTTTATTGGATCAAATTATTTTTTTATATGATGCTCTGCAATGAAATATACAGATCAGATTCATTTCAACATTGACACTGTTGAGTGTTTTATATTTTAAATATTAAAGCACTCCACCACTTGTAAACACTTCATATTAAAGCTTCTTAATATTACTTCACCAATAATATGCATAAAAAATGTGTTGTTTTAAATAATTTTTCGTTAAGATCTAAATAGCTCAATTAAATTCCTGAGCATTACACAATTTGTTATGGGCTGCTATGGGTCTTCTCTTAAAGGGTTAGTTCACCCAAAAATGAAAATTCTGTCATTAATTACTCACCCTCTGTTCCAAACCCGTAAGACTTTCGTTCATCTTTGGAATACAAATTAAGATATTTTGATGAAATCCGAGCCCAGTCAGACTCCTGGCTCCATGGTAACTGTCCAACTCAGACTCAGAAAGCTGGTACAGAGATCGTTAACTCAACTCAACTCAACTCAACTTTATTTATATAGCGCTTTTACAATTTTCATTGTTACAAAGCAGCTGTACATGAGACACATTGACTACAAGCAAAACAATCAAAGTTGTACCTGCAAAAACAAGAAAAGGTTGAAAACACAGAAGACAGACACACCCACACACAAAACACTCCACACACACAACACGCACACGCACCAACACACACGACACAGAGACACACACACACACACGTACGTACACAGACAAGTAGCACACACACACACGCTCAGTGAGAGCACACATTTAGGATAAAGGAGAGAGAAGCACAGGTCAAATATACAGATAATAAATTCCTATATGCAATATTAATTAAGTAAAACTTTAAGATTCTAAAGCAGCCCCCCGGTCAGGCAGATAGTGCAAAAACAGTATGCAAACGGTGGCGAGGAACCCAAAACTCTAATCGAGAAAAAAAACCTCAGGAGAACCCAGGCCCAACCAGGGGATTCCAGTTCCCCTCTGGCAAAAGCTGCTGCCTCTGCACAAGCTCCAGAGAACTTGCACAACAAGGCTAAATAAAATAAATAAACTTAATAATAAAATAAATTATAGTTTAAGATTATCATTAATAATCTAATAGCATTTGAAATTTTGTGGTGAAGACATGTCAAGAGACCGCGTCCTTCTTTATCCAGCTCTATCATCTCAGCTCTTGTCAGGTCCCCACTTCCCATTCTCCCTCTACCATCAGGTCAGGCCATGAACTGCATCCTGCTCGCTGTGGTAACCTTGGAACAATGAGACAAGACTGGCTGAGAGTAGAGTACTGTTCTGTACTCTTTGATGCAACAAGTACATCAGTTGTGTTTTTGGTTCCGGTTGATCTAACTAATGCAGCCTAAACCCTCAGAAGATTTATATTATGGAAGAGTAGTGTATGCAAGATTAAAAAGATGCGTCTTTAGTCTAGATTTAAACTGACAGAGTGTGTCTGCCTCCCGGACAGTGCAGGGAAGACTATTCCAAAGTTTAGGCGCTAGATAGGAAAAGGATCTACCACCTGCACTTGATTTTGAAATTCTAGGTATTACCAACTGACAGGACGCCTGAGAGCGTAATGCACGTGAAGGACTGTAATACAAAAGGAGTTCATTCAAGTACTGAGGAGCTAAACCATGTAAGGCTTTATAGGTAATAAGCAAGATTTTAAAGTTAACGCGATGCTTTATAGGTAACCAGTGCAAGGTTGACAGAACCGGGCTAATATGTTCATACTTTTTTGTACGTGTAAGAACTCGAGCTGCCGCGTTTTGGACCAATTGGAGTTTTTGTAATAAGCCTGCAGGCAACCACCTAACAGGCATTACAGTAATCTAGTCTTGATGTCATGAATGCATGAATTAACTTCTCTGCATCTGAGATTGACAGCATATGACGTAGTTTAGATATATTCTTAAAATGGAAAAACGCAATTTTACAGGTGTTGGCGACGTGGCTCTCAAATGACAGATTACTATCGAATAGAACGCCAAGATTCTTTGCTGACGACGAGGGTTTTATGGAACATCCGTCAATAGTTAAACAGTATTCTTGGTTGTTACTTATAGCAGTTTTCGGTCCAATAAGTAACACTTCCGTTTTGTCCGAGTTCAGTAATAAAAAGTTGTTACTCATCCAGTTTTTTATATCGACTATGCATTCCATTATTCGATGGAACTGCTGTGTTTCATGAGGCTTCGAGGAAATATAAAGTTGAGTATCATCAGCATAACAGTGAAAGCTAACTCCGTGTCGCTTTATTATATCTCCTAGAGGTAGCATGTATAATGCGAAGAGCAGAGGCCCTAAGACTGAGCCCTGTGGTACACCGTACTGGACTTGCGATTTGCGTGACACCTCATTGTTTATTGCTACAAATTGAAAACGGTCGGATAAATAAGATTTAAACCATTTCAAAGCTATTCCCTTAATGCCGACATAATTTTCGAGTCTATGTAGGAGTGTGCTGTGGTCAATGGTATCGAATGCAGCACTAAGGTCTAGCAGCACCAATAACGAGATACAACCTCGGTCAGACGCCAATAGCAGATCATTTGTAACTCTGATCAAAGCAGTCTCTGTACTGTGACATGCTCTAAATCCAGACTGGAATTCTTCATTGATGTCATTCCTTTGGAGGAAGGAGCATAATTGAGTTGAAACTACTTTTTCCAGAATTTTAGATATGAAAGGTAGATTCGATATAGGCCTGTAGTTCCTTAGTTCTCTAGGGTCGAGTTGGGGTTTTTTGACAAGGGGCCTTATAACAGCCACCTTATATGCTTTAGGCACATGTCCTAATGTCAGAGATGAGTTAATAATACCAAGAAGAGGATCTATAATTTCTGGGAGCATCTCTTTCAGTAGATTTGTAGGTATAGGGTCTAGTATGCATGTTGTTGATTTAGATGATCTAATAATTTTAGACAGCTCATCTTGATCTACGGTATAAAATAATTGCATTTTCTCCTTAAGGGCGCTGTAGTTAGTTTGTTCAGCGGGTTTCACTTCTGATTGCATTGTTATAATTTTTTCTCTAATATCTTGGATTTTATATGTGAAGTAGTTCATAAATTCATCACTGCTATGCTGATATACAGGATCAGAAGTCACTGACGATTTATTTTTTGTTAATTTAGCCACCGTGTTAAATAAAAACCTAGGTTGTGCTGGTTTTCTTCTATTAGTGATGAAAAGTAGGCGGATCTAGAAGTTATTTGGGCTTTCCTGTATTTTCGAATACTATCCTTCCATGCTGTACGAAATACCTCTAATTTAGTTTTCTTAAAGTTGCGCTCCATTTTTCGGGCCGCTTTCTTTAGAGCCTGAGTGTGTTCATTATACCACGGTGTGGGGCTGCATTTTTAATCTTCTTTAAACGTAGTGGAGCAACTTTGTCTAGCGTTACCGAGAAAGTGGAATTAAAATTTTCAGTGGTAATGTCAAGATCTTCAACGTTATTTCTCATGATTTGAGACAATTCGGGCAGATTATCGAGAAACGCATCTTTGGTAGTTGAAGTTATTGTTCTACCATATTTGTAACAATGAGTTTTATTTGCAGCCGTGGCCAGTGAAGCAAACATAATACCAGATAATGATCCGAAATGTCTTCACTCTGCTGAAGGATTTTAACGTCGTCCACATTTATACCGTAAGACAGTATTAAATCTAAAGTATGATTACGAAGGTGAGTGGGTCCTGACACATGTTGACTAATGCCCATGGAGTTAAGAGTGTCTTTGAAAGCCATTCCTAAGGCATCTGTAACGTTATCTACGTGGATGTTAAAGTCACCAACGACAAGGAGTCTATCTGCGGCCAGTACTAGTTCTGATAAGAACCCACCAAATTCTTTAATAAAATCTGTGTGGTGCCCTGGAGGCCTATATACAATAGCTAGAATCAATTTAAAAAGGTTTTATCTTTAGTATTAGGTGTTGAAACATGAAGAACCATGACTTCAAAAGAATTATATTTAGAGTTCGACTTCTGGGAAATGCTAAGAGAGTTATTGTAAAGTGCTGCGACACCTCCCCCTCTGCCTTTTAGACGAGGCTCGTGTTTATAATAATAATCTTGGGGGACAGATTCATTTAAAGCAATATAATCATCTGGTTTTAGCCATGTTTCTGTCAAACAGAGCATGTCTATTTTATGATCTGTTATCATATCGTTAACAAAAAGTGCTTTATTAGAGAGAGATCTAATATTTAGCAATCCGAGTCGTAACAGTTGATTATCTGTATTTTGTTCATGTTTAGTTTGTTTAACGTTTATTAAATTACTTTCAAGAGGTTTACGCATTATTTTATGTTTGCTAATCCGGGGGACAGACACAGTCTCTATTTTGTGATGTTTTGGAGAACGGATTACTACATGTTGTACATTTTGTGTATTCTGCGACGTGAGACGGCAAGCAGACAGTTGGTTAAGCCATACTGTTGCTCCCTGACCTGGGCCCCAGCGAGTCAAGTTTTAGCATTAGCATTAAGACTTTTTGCCATATTTCTAGACAGGATGGAAACCCCAGCCCAGGAGGGATGGAGACCATCTCGTTTCAACAGGTCAGGTCTGCCCTCAAAACTCTTCCAGTTATTTATAAAAACTATATCATTCTGCAGGCACCACTCAGACAACCAGCCATTTAGTGATGATAATCTGCTATAAATCTCATCACCACATAAGCATTGAGGGGGCCAGAGAATATTACAGTGTCTGACATCATGCTTGCGAGCTCACACACCTCTTTAATGTTATCTTTTGTGATCTCCGATTGACGGAGTCGAACATCATTTGTGCCGACGTGAATGACAATCTTACTGAATTTACGATTAGCCTTAGCCAGCACATTTAAATTTGACTTGATGTCAGGCGCTCTGGCTCCCGGTAAACATTGACTATGGTGGCTGGTGCCTCTATGTTAACGTTCCGAACAATAGAATCACCGATAACTAGGGCACTTTCAGCAGGTTTCTCAGTCGGTGCGTCACTGAGCGGGGCAAACCTGTTCGAGACTGTAATCGGAACGGTCGAGTGATGTTTTGTCCTGCGACTACGCCGTCTCACAGTCACGAAGTTTCCCAGCTGCGGAGGATTTTCAACCGGAACCGAGCTGTGTGCGCTAATGTTGCTCGCATCCAAAGTGTTTTCTATCGTCGTTAAACTCTTACTATCCTCAGATAAAGATTGGATGCGAGACTCTAATTCTAAGATCTTCTCTGTCAGCCTAACTATTTCCCTGCATTTATCGCATATAAAACCCTCGCAGCTGACAGAGAAGGCTAAGCTAAACATATGACATGAGGTGCAAGTAACAATAATAGGAATAGAAGCCATAACTCACCGGGTTTGAAGTGCAATTCCAATTTACCAAGGTTGCTCGATGGATCATAGTATACTCGCTTAAAAAGAGAAACAGTTAGCACACAAGACAAACCAGAGGCAAGATGATATTCCA